>NC_143403.1:29825000-30125000 GCF_052110815.1 Crocodylus siamensis
AGATATTGCTAGAGTACAAATTGTTATTTTTTGTGGCTTCTGATAGACTGGCAGAACTAAAAGCTTTCCATTTTTTAAAAACCTGGGATTTTTTATTATTAGTGACCCATGCAAGAAGTCAGTTGCTCGCTGGGCAGTAGTTGCTTCTGAGGAGAAAAAAGCAAAGAGAAAAGGGAGGTGGCAGCAGCTAACAAAACTGTCAAGAGGATGTACTAATAATGTTGTTTGATTTAAAGACCTAGAGAAGATGTATCATGATACCAGCAGGCAAATTGCCTGTGTGAGATAACCAAAACTCACATCACTAATTACTAGTAACAACATGGTACCTTAATTATGCCATGTGTAGCCCCATGTTATGACAGCTTCAGAGAACATATTTACTTCTACTGAATTGCAAAATACATATACTTAAAGAAACTGATAATAGTTTTTCAGAACTTTCTGCTGAGAGTTTCTTCTGTTTTGCCATTTTCAAATATTGTTTCCTGTTTTGACTGCTAATTAGACCAATTTTAGGTAATCAAATATATATTGAGAGTACAACAAAGCCATAAATACAAAATGATGAGCACAGGGCTTAGAGATGGGAGAGCAACATGAAGGAGCTACCATGTCAGGGCAAGACAGATACAGGCACTACCAGGAATGTTGTGAAGCTGCCTACAGCTCAACAGGCCTGGGTTGGGTTAGAGTAGCTTGCAGCTATCATAACTTAGACAGACTACCTTAAAGGCCTCAGCTTTACACTGAGGCTTTTCTTGTCCCCAGAGCAACCTAACATCCTAATATCAGGAAGGCATAGGTTGGATTTAATGATACCTTTGTTCCACTAAGCCTGGGGTGAGAATTTTGTGCTGTGCCTTTTACAGTACAAACAAGATCTGATTCTGGATCCTAAATTTGAAATGGGCCCCTTGATTCTATACCTGAATGGTCCTAAATTGTGATTATGAACAAATTAATTTTTGGGACCTCAGTTTCATGACTAGTAAAATAGAAACAATAGTGCTTTCCTGGCCTTTTTGATATACTGTACTATGCTCATGTGAAGGATGTTATATACATTCAACCTTTTTAAGTATTGCTAGAGGAAATTGGTTGAATCTGATCCTCAAATAAGAACCTAAACATGAAGTATTAATATTCCCCTTACAAAAATCCAAGTGTCAATGGAGTGCACATCAGCTGAAAGCCCATAGGAACCTTAAGGAAAGCTCTGCCCATGAATGATCTTCTGTAAAAATTATATGTAGGGAGAGACATATTTTAATTAAAAATACAACTTCACAGGCATTACCTAGATCCTTCTGTCTGCTATTAGGCTCTTCTCTGCTTACAATTATTGACTGAGTTATTTTTTATGGTGGATTCTCAGTATTTTCTTCCTCTGTCGTGAAAGTCCATTCCAGGCAGCACCTGAGAACAGATAGACAGCTAGCTCAAACTTCACATTCTTGTTAGATTTATTCTAAATGTGATGGCTCTTAAGTAACATGATTTGTGATGATCACCCACCCTAACTTCAGCTTTCCCCCATCCTTCCCTAGGAGGTGGGGGATAACTCATCTGTCTGTACTGGGAAGCAGGGAAGTCATTTTGCAACTTTCCCATTGTTTGAGACATTCTTTTGTCCCCCAAAGAAGCCACACTGTCAAAGGCCCTCATTGGATGGGGTAGGGTTCCTAGAAGCCTTCAGGTGATCAGGGTGGATGATTGAAAAGTAGGTTGAAAACGTGAATATGACCTGAATTGTACAATGTATTGTCTCACCATGTTTCCAGGTGAGTTAAAAAAATTGCAGCCTAATTAAACCACACCCTCTTCACCATGTCCTTCTTGTGGTTTGGCTGAAGCAATTTACTTATGGCTAGAATGTACTTACATAAAAATCTTCATTTCCTTCATTTTCTCTTAAAACATCTAATTTAAGAGCAGTTGGAAGAAATATATACACAAATAATAAAGTAAATGGACCTCCTCCCCTTTCCACAAGCATTTATCTTTTTGAATAATTTGGCTGAGATTATTAGTCTTTTATTACATATGCAAGAAATGAGTTGCAGTATGACCATGAGTGAATCAGATGTAAACTTTGGGTAAGATTTAGAAACTGTATCTGGTATTTTCAGTTGAGGACAAATTCTATTTTAAATGCTAGGGTACTGACTCTAGCAGCAGATTTTGTGCCTAATCAGAACCTCAATTTTTAAATTTGCAATATATAATCTGCTTGTCAAGAGCTTAATGTAAATATTCTGAAGTTCTAGTTTCTCCATCAGTGGTAAAATAATATTGATATCCAGACAGAAACTAAATTATACAGCAATGCTACTTTGAACTATGGCCTTGATACAGCCATTTGTTGAGCACAAGTTTAATTTTATGCCTGTGAAAATAGCATTCAGTGGAACTGCTAGCTTAAGTTAAATTAAAGTGATATTGCAGCCGTGATGCTCCAGGAAATATATGAGAAGTAAGAATTTTTGTGGGTGGTATATTTTATCTGACCAACTGCATGGCTGGGTATAAGACAAATAAAAGATATCACCCACAAAAATTTAGTCCTATAAAAGATATCACCCACAAAAATTTTGCCCCTGGCTAAATTTTGCCCTTTGCATGCACTTTTGTAAGGTCTATATCTTTGCAAATTTTCCACAACTGTAGCCTCAATTCTGGCAATAAATCTGTATGTAGTTGACCTTCATTCCTTGACTTGACTTCGATATCTGCTAATTCCTTTTTACAAACTAAATTGCATCAACCATATCCACATTTAGCCAACTGCAGTTCAAATTGTTTTTGTTCTTTCTCATAAGTTCCTTCAGCAGATTAAATGCTGATGCACTGAACTAACTGCTCTTGGCTGAAGTGGGCAAGTATAATTTGATTAGTATAGATTCTGGAATTGGGTAAGTACTGTATCAGTCTCCTCCCTAGAAAATAGGTGACATGTCATGGGATATTAAGTATGGCCATTTAATGTAAAAACTCAGATAATACATGAGTTAAATGGAGAAAATGAGAGAAAGCTTTTAAGCATTCTCCCAAGACAGATTGCAGAATAATATTATTGTACATGCAAGTAGTGCTGATTGACACAGTCACAAAGCCATTATACTAGTATGGTATAAAATCATTATAGTAAAAAGCATTTCAGCGCTTCAGAGTGATAGTAGCAACATATAATGAATTATCAATAAAGGACTGGTGATTCAGTTACATTACATATGAATAGAAAGCTTCCTGTTATATAATTTTAATCTGCCAGTCTGACAAGTGACTTGAATATTTAATTTCTTCTCCAGGTATATGAAACATCCTTTTCTTAATTTTACCAGAGACTGCAATTTTACAGAGGACAGAATTGAGCTACAATAAGCAGTGTTTTTAATTAAGGGTTGCATATGCAGAGGTTTCAACAAGGGGATCCTTTGGATCAACTCTGTTTGGAGGTAAAAGGAAACAGGATCAGCTTCTGAGATCAAGGTATTAAATAAACATTCTTTCCTGTTTGTGGCAAATAAACATAAAGCACAGTCTTGCCAGCTCAAGGACAGTAATTCTTTAATACTTTGATTTTGTCACATCATTAAGCCCTTGAAGTTTATGGCATTGCAACTGATATCTGCCATGAACTCAAGGAAAAATAACTGTTTCCATCAGGAATCAAAACATTACATTTTTAATGCTTTGATCCTGTTGAGGAATCTGTCTGGCACCTGTGTGGGGTTCTACTGAAGTCAGCTGGATTTTGTATGAGCATAAGTGTCTGCACGTGTGATTCTATTACAGGACCAGGGTCTTTAGGTCCATCTTTTCCCTTCAAACGGTTATTTAATATTTGGAGTATGAATATAATTATACTTAAGACAGAGATGGATGGGTTACAATTTGAAAACACATTTACCATTAAAAGGCAGGGAAATAGGTTATATCTGACCTGAATATCTTCAAAACATATTTTTAAAAATAATTGAAAAATAAGTTTACTATGCTTGCTTGTTTGCTTGGGGGGGGGGTAGGGGGCAGTAGGAAGGGGAGGATCCAAAGACAAGCTTAGGTGGTTTCAGTTCTCCAACTAAGGGTCCATACAAATGACATATTTCTACTGGTGTTTACAGTTCCACTGGTAGAAATGCTAGCATTTAAACTGTTTCTACCAGTCCAAAATTGTGGGTCCCATAGAAACTTCTACCTTGTCTGATAAGGTAGATGTCCCCTTCAATAAAGCTTCTACCAGTTGAAGGAATGCATGTGCACTTACCTGATCAATGGAAGCCCCTGCACTGTCTTCAAGCATCCCAGTGTCCCCACCTACCGCCCCAGAGAGACAGTAATTCAGCTGGACTCCACTGATCCAACCAAATCACAGAGCAAACTCCACTCCACACCTTGAGGACTGGGAAAGCTCAGTCCTTCTCCACAGCACCACATTTGGAAATTCTTTGAGCAAGCTCCTAAGCTTCTAATGTATCCTCTGCCACCCAGTTGGGTAGTCAGGGAAGCATTCAGGGCTGAGAACTGGGGTTGGGAAGTTGTCCCCACCCACTCTGCAGACTGACGTCCCCAGTGTAAGGAGTGGGTGAGGGTTTTGCTCTGTTGATCCAGTCCCTCCCAGGAATGGTCTAAAAGGGGAGGGGAGTAAGGGGTCTGTGGACATGGGATGTGCAAAACAGGCTGCATTCAATTTGGATTGGGATTCAGCTTGAATTGGGGACAGTGATTCAATTAATTGATTCAGATCACTGTCCTGATTTGATTCGGCCCAAATCTGAAGATTTGAGGCTGATTCAGAGAATCACCGTAGACCATAGACACAGCCTTAAATGTTTTTTCTACATATCTTGAGGTGCCAGGCACGGCTTTTGAATGTTGCAGTGGTGGGGCAGGTGAAGCATCCATTGGAGCATGAGTGGGCCTCCCACATGCTTGGGAGTGAACCTGGAAATGGACTGGAAGAACTTCTGGTCCACTTCTGGGTCCACTACCAAGCACATTCCCCCTCCTCCCCCCATGTCCCTTTGGCCCAGTGATTGGCTGCAGAGGGACCCCAGGTGCCCCCCCAGACCCAGGAGGCACCAAGCTGATGGGGTGTATGGGGGGAGGGCCCTTACATGTCTCCTGGAGGACCCGGAAATGGACCAGAAGTTCTTCTAGTCCACTTCCGGGTCTGCTGCTGAGCACTTTGGGGACCCCCCTGCACTTCTGGGGGATGCCTGGGGGATCCACCCCACCATTGCAGCATTCATGAGCTGCCTGGTACCTTGAGGTATGTAGAAAAAACATTTAAAGCTGTGTCTATGTCCAAATCATCGAATCTTTTCAAATCTCTCTGAATCAATTCAGAGAGATTAAAGGGTCTCCTGATTCGATTTGGATTCAGAGATTCGGCATTGAATCTGGCCAAATCTCCATCGAATCGAATCAGTGACTGAAGCTTCGCAAAGCCCTATTGTGGGCATGGGAAGGAAGTTTGGGGGTGGGGTGCCAGCTTTAAGGTACTGTGGTGGGGTAGGGGGAAGCTCTGTCCCCACCTCCAAGGATTTGAGAGCCCCTAGCTCTGGCTATGGTGGTTTTCTGTTGGCAAAGCCCTGACACCATATCCGCTGCTATGGGTCTCCTGTGAAAGTCTGACAGCTGAGATGGAGGGAGGGGGTGTTGTGAGGAGGGTGTGTGAGGACCCTTGTGGCAGACAGCCAAGGCAGCCCTGACCTGTGCCCCTGGGGTTTTCACTTGTCTCCAGTCATACTGGCACCTTGCAAAGTATGCAGGGATGCAGGCTTTGGGGTCCCATGGCTGGATGCCTTCCCCAGTGCTGGCTGTCTGCAGAGCACACAGTCAGTTTCCTGAATGCTTGTACACAATTCTACTGGTAGGGTTTCCAACTGCTCAAAATAAACTGCTAAACTTCCACCAGTTCATTTGAAATTACAGCTGACACACAACAGACACCAAGCAAGTGAAAAACAAATCCAATTGTGACAAGTCAGAGTAAAACTTTGTGTTTATAATATCTTTACAATACTAATATTACTAACACCAAGCACTCCATATTCATTATGAAGGCCTCAACAACATGAGTGGTTTATAATCTAAAGATTTTTTTTAATGAAATATTCAGAATTCTTATTATTCGCCTTCCAGGCTGGGCTTTTGGAGTGTGTTTGGATCATGTGTTTCCTGCTTTGTCTTGCAATCACCTGGCTCCAGGAGCTGGAACTTTAGAGGAAAAATACCCAAGATTTGAAATAAAATGTCAGGAGTTCGCAACACTATTCTAACACGTGCTTCTACACCTTTTATACATCTTCCACAGCTAAAGATAATAAGTTATGTTCCCAATTTTCTATTTCATATTTCAAGCCTAATTCAGCAGTCTGATTTTCAGAAGTGTTGAACACATGAATGACTGGTGCCTCCTGAGACGGGAGGTGGGGCACCATGGCAGCAAGCAGTGAGCGGGGACTGCCCATGGCCACCAGTGTCAGTGGTGGTGAGTGGGGACTGCCCACAGCCACCGGTGGTGTTGGCACTGGCGAGCGGGGACTGCCTGCAGCTGCTGCTGGTGGTGTCAGCAGTGGCAGGGGAGGGAGTGGCAAGTAGCAAGTGGGGACCACCTGCAGATGCCACTGGCCACGTCAGCAGTGGTGGGGGAAGGGGGCAGGTGGTGAGTGCTTTTCACTGCCCTGAACACTCTTGGGGGTCAAATGCTTTTTGACACCTTAAAAAGAAGCCATTTTAATCATAAGCAGAGTCATTATATTGGAGTTTGCAAAGACTTTAACACAGTGAAGAAAAACCCAGGTGACTTCTTTGCAACTAATCAGTTAATGACCCTGCAGCAAAAAAGAATCATTGACCACTTGCTTGAATACTTTGTGGCACAGAAAAGATTAGGTCTCCTTAATCTTTAAACTGAAATATTTTGGAACAAATCTTCACCTGGTGTAGTGGTTGCTCCATTGACTTTAATGGAGCTAGGCTGACCTCCATCATTTTAGTATCTGACCATTTCCACTTTAATACACACACACACACACACACACACACACACACACACACACACACACACATATTTGTATACAGTTTTGAGGAAAGACAGAGAGATTAGTGAGAGAAGATAGTCCAGAGCTGCTTAATACTGATCTAATCTCTAAAACTGACTCCAACAGTAGCCTTGGGCAAATCACTGAACTTCCATACCTCAGTGTCTCCATCTGTCAGACAGGGATAACACCAGTTACTGCCACCAAGGATGCTGTGAAGATTAATTAGCAAAATATTCATATCATACTTTGAATGTGAAATGCACTACAGAAGTTCTAAGCATTTTAATTACTTGACTCAATGCATCCTCAACAATCAAATTATGTTTTTCCTTTTTTTTCTTAATAAAGGAATTACAAAATCTCAGTAAAGCACAGCAAGGTAATTCATTAAAAATAAATGACTGCCCTATTAAACTTGCACACACCCTAAAATGTGGTTATAACCACACACCCAGTTGGCGGCATTGCTTGAGCATTTTATAACTTTAACCTAGTAGCATATTATTATGTGTAGTGGAATCAGCAATTATCAAAGGGATAGGAAGTGCTGATGCATGTTAAATGCACATTACCTCTTTGGCATCAGCAGATTTGGTGCATCCATTGCTGGCAATAAAAACCATGTTGGGCAAATTCAACCAATGATACAAAAAGATTAATTAGGGTACAGTTAATGCAAGCAGTGTTTAGACATGATTCAAGTAATTTGAGACATAAAGGCTTGTGGTGTACTGAATTAATGCCAGTATTATAAAAATTATGAGAATGAATTTAGTGCTTGTGAAAAGGAGAAAGTAATAGTTCCAGCTTCAGCCTAGGGAAGAGTCATGCATTACAGAGTCTCTCTAACCATTGCTGCAATACCTTATTCCTGCTGTTAGTCCTCTCTGATTTCATTTATTCATGAATATTTTGGGGATAGAAATAACAATTTAATGGCCAAAGAGCCACTAATTGCCTGTTCTTTTTAACGTAGCAACCTTCAAGGAACAATGACCATCTTCCAAGAGAAATTTACTTAGTCCACATGTATATCCTTCTAGACCACAAAAGTAACAAACACAAGAGGTACCCTGGCTTTCCAAAGCAAAACAGGCTTTAGCTATATAATTTCTAGCTCAAATAAGTGAGTGGAGGAGGAAGCTATTAAATCGGAGAGTAAGCCTGCTAGTTAGGGTGATAGCTTGGGACTCTGAGTTCAGATGGTGATCTGCTACAGGCTTCCTGTGTGATCTTAAGCAAGTTGCTTATATTATAGAAAAATGATAGAACTGCAACAATTATAAGGGGACAGAGGATCTGCTGGCACAGAGTAACTTTCCATCTGTCCATTTTTGCCCCACTTGTAAGTTAAAACCAAACTGGAGCAATTAATATCTATTTTATTTAGGGGTAAATTGCCCCAGGTTATCTTTCTTTTCTGTGGAACAGGACTGAGAAGATGGTTACCCTGTGTCTGCTGTGCTGCAGTAAGTCCAAGCATCGTGCTTCTTGTCTAATTTGTTTGCTTGTAATTGGAATGTCTGGATAAATATATTAAATAATATTAGGCATTCAGATACTATAATAATGTGGGCCATGTAAGTGTCTTAGACAGAAAGCATGTTTACTGTAAAGTAGGGAACTGCTTTCAAACTGCAAAATATATATATACACAGGAAATAAGGTTGACACAAAGGAAGAATATTTAGAAAGGGCCTGTTTAGCCTCTTGCCTAATCAGATCTCTTTAGTGGCTTCCACTTATCTTTTTCATTGAGTTTGGGCATTTGGTCTTCAGTTTGAATGCTCTGCACAGCTCTACTCATCTTCAATTCTATGCTTATGTCTTTCTTCAGCTTTTCCCTTGCCCTTTAATGTGCTCAAGTGTTCTGGCTCCCATTTGAATCCTTCCCTTTCTCTTCTTTCCGCTTTCTTCAGTGCTGCCCCCAAAGCTTGGAACTATAGTTTACTCCTCATAGAACAGATGAAGCTCCTCTTAGGCCAGATGATTCTTTGATGACAGTTCAAATCCCTCAATTTATTCTATAAATTCATCAAACATCAAGTAAATGTTAGAACAGTTTGAAACAATAGGAAAACTAACAACAAATATAAGAAAATAATGTATGTAATCTAGCTGGTGATCATATTTACATACCAAGTTTTTGTTTTGTTTAATTTTGTTAATTGCTTTTTCTTACAGGAAACTTTTGGTATAAATTATCAATTTTTTTTCATTCTTTTCTGCTACATTTTACCAAAATTTGAGCTACAATTATAAGAATTGTTTTATAAATTTCCCAATTTTTCTGACCTTAAGCACTATGATATTATGATACTTCTGGAAAAAAATTAATGTCTGATGAAAAAAAACTTTGCATTTTTTTAATGTTATCACTTTTTTAAAATGGATGTTTCAATTATTCATTACTTTTGACCCCATCTAATACATCAACTGTGTGTCACAGACTACCCACCATAGAAAGTGATGCAAAAAGTGAATCACTCTTCCCAAAAAAATTATGACTCAGTGACTTTCATATGGAGGTTGAACCTAGAGTTATAGGGTCTACAGATGTTTTGGGGCTGCACTCTAACTCATGGCACTTTAAATAAAGCACCAATCCCCACCCCCAACCCAACAAATGCTGGGTCAGGGGGGCTCTATCTAGGCTGTTGCACTGGCCCTTGCCAGCAGGCAGGGTACCTGGCTGGGATACTCAGGGAAGTCGGGCTGGACCCATAAGGTGAGGGTGTTCTCTTCCCCAACCCCCTGCCTGGGCTTTTTTGACAAGAGCAGCAGCACTTCTCCAACTGGCCTCCTTAGCTCGTTGAAGACAATCCTCCAAGCCCAAAGGAAGGTAATCCCAATGAGGATCAAAGGGAGCAGGAGAGCACACAAGCCTCCATGGCTCACCAAAAGCATCTGGGAATGGAAGGAAGGGGTCATCACCAGGGAAGGCTATTCTGTAGTTGCTCGGGGATGTAGGGGGGTAGTTAAGAAGGCCAAGGCAGAGATGGAACTGGGGCTAGCTTCCCAGATTAAGGACAATAAGAAGTCCTTTTTTAAATACATAGGGAGTAAAAACAAAGTCCCAGGTAATATGGGGCCCTTGCAGGATGCGTTGGGAAACTTGGTCGTCACACCAGATGGCAAAGCTAACATGTTTAACGATTTCTTTGCCTCCGTCTTCCTAAGTAAGGACCAGAACAGCCACCTCCCTGCTGGGCCCCCCTTGGCCCTGGGGGAGGCACACCTGGGCCATGGGTTAGCGAGGATTCAGTTAGGGAGCTTCTGGAGGGATTGGACGTATTCAAGTCAGCCGGTCTAGATGATCTCCACCCTAGAGTTCTAAGGGAACTGGCTGAGGTCATTGCAAGTCCCCTGGCATGGCTTTACGAGCACTCATGGTGCTCTGGTGAGGTACCGGAGGACTGAAAGAAGGCCAACGTGGTTCCCATCTTCAAAAAAGGCAGGAAGGAGGACCCGGGAAACTATAGGCTGGTAAGTCTTACCTCGATCCTAGGCAAGCTGCTTGAGAAAATTATGCTGGCACACATCCAGGAGAGGCCAGCAGGGGACTGCACGCTTAGGGGCAACCAACACGGGTTCATCAGTGGCAGGTCCTGTCAGACCAACCTGGTGGCCTTTTACAATCAGATCACCAGATCATTAGATGCAGGGGTAGCAGTGGATATAGTCTTCCTGGACTTCTGGAAGGCTTTTGACACTGTCTCTCACCCTGTTCTCATTAAGAAACTGCGGGGGGCTGTGGTGTAGACACCCTCACAGTCAAATGGGTCACCAACTGGCTGGAGGGCTGCACCCAGAGGGTGGTAGTGGATGGGTCCTTCTCAAACTGGAAGGACGTGGGCAGTGGGGTTCTGCAGGGCTTGGTCCTTGGGCCCGCACTATTCAACATCTTCATCAGTGATTTGGACGAGGGGGTAAAAAGCACCCTGTTCAAATTTGCTGATGACACTAAATTGTGGGGGGATGTGGGCACACTGGAAGGATGCAACAGGCTACAATCAGACCTAGAGAGGTTACAAGGGTGGGTGGACGAGAATAGGATGGGTTTCAACACAGACAAGCGCAAGGCACTTCGGGAGGAACAACCGGCACCATAACTACAGGTTAGAGAACTCCCCTCTTGTCAGCACAGAGGCGGAAAAGGATCTTGGGGTCATCATTGACTCCAAGGTGAACATGGGCTGGCAGTGTGGGGAGGCAGTCAGGAAGGCCAACCGCACCTTGTCATGCATCCACAGATGCATCTCGAGCAGGTCCAAAGAGGTGATCCTCCCCCTCTATGCGGCACTGGTTAGGCCGCAGTTGGAGTACTGCATCCAGTTCTGGGCGCCGCACTTCAAGAGGGATGTTGACAGCATGGATAGGGTCCAGAGGAGGGCCACTTGTATGATCAGGGGACAACAGGGCAGGCCCTATGAGAAGAGGCTACGGGACCTGAACCTGTTCAGCCTCCAAAAGAGAAGGCTGAGGGGGGATCTTGTGGCCTGTTATAAATTAGTCGGGGGGGATCAGCAGGCATTGGGGGAGTCCCTGTTCCCCTGAGCACCGCCAGGAGTGACCAGGAATAATGGTCACAAGCTCACAGAGGGTAGATTTAGGTTAGATATCAGGAGGCGCTACTTCACGGTCAGGGTGGCTAGGGTCTGGAACCAACTTCCAAGAGAAGTGGTGCAGGCTCCTACCCTCGGGGTGTTTAAGAGGAGGTTAGATCAACATCTTGCTGGGGTCATTTGACCCCAGTATTCTTTCCTGCCATGGCAGGGGGTCAGACTAGATGATCTGCTCAGGTACCTTCCAACCCTAGAAACTATGAAACTATGTTCAGTGTCCATAAATTAGTTTGAAAATGGCTGAAACCAGTTTGAGATAAACCTGGTTGAATGTAGTATCAGACTTAACTGATTTGGGTCAAACCAATTTATGCAATGTCTGTCCCAGACTCCTTGCTGGTTTAAGATAAATCAGAATCCCCCAGCATCCCAGCATGCTCTCTGGGCTGGATTGGGCTCTCTCCTTCACAGCAGGGCTGGCCCCTCCCTTCTGCTCCTTGGCTGTAGTTCCAGCAGGGACTGCAGGCTGCTCACTTCTTTCTCCCTCACCACTCCCCGCTAAGCAGCAATTTGCACCTCCACTCTGTCTTGCAGAGAGGCGTCTGTGTATTAGCTAGCAGACCACATGCTGGCTAGGGTCCCTGCTGAATCAATAGGCAGAATCAACAGGTAGCTGGTAAGGTTCCTCTTTTGTTTTCTTAATGGGGTGATAAACACTGAGTTAGGAGTGATAGACACTGTTATCAATTCCCTGCTAGGCTAATCAGAGTGTCCTGCTGGAGCCTGCCCATAGACCCACTCAGTACTGTACAAGGGAAGGAAAGGCTGCTGTAGCACCCCCTACCCCCCCACCAGCTTCTAGCCTGAGCCACTGCAGGCATATACCTGCATTTCTGGGATGTCTGTCTTGTTACAAGACTGATTTAGATTAACCTGCAAAGATTGAATCAATTCAGGCTCAGGCTTTTTGAATGTCTGTCCTAGCCCCTGACAATACAGGGGCTGGGGCTGGACTGATGCTTACCTGTGCAAGCATCAGCCCAGCCCTGCAAAGCACAAAAAATTAACCCTTGAGGGAACACATATTCCTTAAAGTGCTCAGTTATATAGTGCTTTTAGTTAATAGCTGATCTAATAAGGGTTAATTTTTTGTATGACTGGCCATTTTAAAAGCACTTTGCAGTCATGAATGTGTATTATGTTATGGATGTAAAGCACTTTACATGAAAAATATAACTTGTGTAAGTGCCCACAGATCTAGATCTTTTTGCTTCCTCAATTCCTCTTACAGTTCTCATGTAGGAAAGAGACAACATCTAGATCTCATTACCATCTCACTGGTGACGGAGATTCCTTTGTTATTACAGTTTGCCCTCTTATTGCTGGCCACCAGACCCAACTTCTAGACAGGTGAAAGATCAACTCCAACAAGAACTCACACTTGCATGCTTTAGGTTAATATGCTATCCTAATGAGAAATCTCCATTTCCTTTCCTTCTTGCAGTTGACTCTGCTTTTGCCTGCCAACTTAGGAGCCCTTCCTAACCTGTAGATTCCCATTACTTCCTTTCCCTTTCATCTTTTGGGGAAAACTGAATTAATTCTGTTAGTGATGGAAATAAAATTTGCCGTATCACTTAGGGCATGTCCACACATGCAGGAGCTATCACCCCCTGTAGGACCCATGTGCCCCAGCCCCACTTCCTCCCCCATCCCCCACGTCCACCCCCAGACCCCCAATGGCTGCCCCACCCGGCCCCAGCCTCCTGGCACTTTAAAAAAAAAAGCCCTGCACTCATAGGAAGTAGCAGCATCTACTACTGCCCAGTCACTGGGGCCTCCTGGATTGTAAGTAGGGGGTGGGGTTGGCTGGAGGAGGGGGGAAGGGACCATGGGGTGACCCCTGACAGTGACATCCCCTGCCTGTCCCCCGACCCCCATCGCTGCCCTTCCTGGCCCCAGCATCCCAGCAATTAAAAAAAAGAAGCCCCACTCTCTATGGCACTAGCAGTTGCCATTGGGGTCACTGAAGCCAGCCATAGAGACGCTCTAGCTGGCTACCAGAGCATTGCTGTGGAGAATCCAAGCCTCTAGTTGCTTCAAAGCATGTGCCCTCCCCAACTTTTTTCCACCAGGGTATTTTTTACCCCTGAATATCCAGGGGCCTAATTTTGCACCCACACTGCAAATGTTTTTGTTTTGTTTTTTTGCTGCAAAAGGCAAAAGGCATGTGCGCGCTTGTCTGGATGTACCCTTAGTGGCTATTATAAATCCAAAAGGCCTCCTTTTGTGCAATCCACCTTATTTGCCCATTATTTTAAAATATATTTTTAATAAAGATACAATATTCTTTTTGAATAAAGATACTATTAAACTTTAAATGGCTACATTAATTTATGTTTAGTAATCAGAACCTGTAAATTCATAGGTTAGTAAAAGTCAAGAAGTGCTACTAAAAGAAAAATCAGGAAAACAGTAATAATTTTTAGGTTTCCTAAACCATTATTATATAGTATACAATTAATGAAAGGGAAAAGGGGAGCTGCTTACCAGCATCACTGTTTATGAAGTATATATATCTTGCCAGTGTCTCAGGATTGCCAATTTCTACCTGATTATCTGCCTGTGGTTCAGACAGTGGCATAACTAGGATGGAGCAACCAAGGTAGCACCCCTGATCAACAACTTGGAGAGGGGGCTGTGGAAAAAAACAACTGCCACTGCTGTCACATAATCATGCTGTGGTGTGGCAGCAACTAGAAGCTGCTGCTGCCCCAGTATATGGGAACTACCTTGGGCACCCAGCTGCATCATTATACTTCTGGGTCAAAATGCTTCCTTATATCTCATCATCAATGTAGCAAGATCTTTTTCTTGTCTTCATTTCTACTGCTTCATTTTTTCTGTTATGCAGTATTGCCTGTTATCCTTTTAAAATGGTTTCAGCTATTCCCATCATCCCTCACAAAAAGTATAATCCTAGTAATTGCTAATAATAGGCTTCCTTATAAGCAGAGCTAAGAAAAATGTTATCAATGAATAGTTAGTTCAATTAAACAGGAGTTTGGAGGGGGCAAAATATATTTGTAAAATTAGGTTAAATTCAATTAATGCTTTTCTCCAAAATAAAAAGGTTTGTGTTGAGTGGGGAGGTATTCTAAACTTGTCAGGTATTTGACAATTTTAAAATGTCAAAATATGTTTGAATGAAAATTGTACCTGTTCATTTTCAAACAATGTTTTTTATTTAAACAATTAATATAATTGAAAACCATTAAAAAGCACGAAATAGCGAACATTTAATTTGAGGTTGAATGAAACATTTTGATTTGAAAGGAAATTTTTCAGTGTTTTTTGTTTCAGTAATAAAATTCTATTTCTGTTTGACGCAAACCATTTTTTCCCTGATTCTCAGTTCAGTCACTGATCCTAAACAGTCATCCAGATCTATTGATAAATTGTTTGCAGAACAGCTCCATTAAAATTATTCCGTCTAATAGCCTAACTATCATCTCTTTTTCCCTTTAAGGTCCAGATGGCTATTTTCACACTAAATGATGCCTACCATGTACTATCAATGTTAATTGAATGCTGTTTGCCTATTACAGTGGTAAGTTCCTAAAAATATAAAAATACACATATTCAGTGAACTGTAATTTGTTTGTGTACATTCCATACACATGTCAGGCACTTGCTCAAAGTGTGGGAATATACTGAGGTGTCATAGGTGAACTCTAGGTCTATTCTGATCTTTAACACTAGGCCCAGTATGAAAATTGGCCTTCATTGATGAAAATCCAAATTACAAAATACACATAATCTTTCTCCCTTTTCCTTTGCTCTACTTCCGTAGATCTAGCTGATGAAATCAGACTAGAGATGCACTTCCTCTAAGGTCCACTTCCTCTTTTCAGATCCCTGCTGCTTGCTTCTAGGATCTTCTGGTCCCTGCTGTGTATATTGTCTACTCTTTTTAAAAAGAGACCTGATCATGTTTCTCTTTCTCACACTGTCTATTGCTACTGCCTGCCAACCTTATGTTGGAATCTCTAGGCAGGCTTCAAGTCTACATTTAGCATGAAACAATCTATTAGCTGTTAGTGGTCAGTATTAATGTAGTAATACTTGCTGTTTTTTATTCTCTTTCATCTGCTAGATTCCAACAAAAGGACAGATTTCAACAGATGCACCGCCAGGGTGCATCCACACATGCAAGCACATGCACTTGCAGCAGCTCAAATAGACGCAATGCAAATTTGAGCCAGGGCTTTTTGCCTCAGTGCATGTGTTTGGACATGCACTTTGTTGTGGAGCAAAGTTTGCCACTTGGGGCAAAATAACCCTGCCTGGCTCCTCCCAGATCTGCAGCCAGGGGGAGCTAGAGCCCGGGGCCAGCACCTTTGCTGTCCCCAGCAGTACAAAAACCTGCCCTGGCCAGCAGCTCAGGGTTACTTGATCTCAGGAGCTTCTGGGGCCCAGGCAGTTGGTATCTGGGGACACTAGCCCTTTGTGTCAGCTAGACTGCTGAAGCAGCATCCCAAATTCACTTTTTAAAATACCCCAAAATCCATGTTTTTCCACAATTAGAACAAAAGTGGGGGGGATTGATCAGATGGGCAATGTTTTATTGCTATATTTACAATATTAAAGAAATTTGGAAGCCTACCAGTGTCTCTAGCATCATGATAAAATAAATCCTAAATATTTAGGATGAGTCACTGTGTGGGTAGGTGTGGGGAGACTGTGGGAGTGGGGGCAGCTTAGAAGGGGTGGGTCCCCTGCATGAATGCCACTTGCCCCCGGTGGCTGGCAGGGCATGGCGGCGCTGGCAGAAGCATGGAGGCAGTGGTAAGCGGGGAGTTCCTGCAGACGCCACTGGCACTGTTGGCAATGGGGGAAGGGGTGGCAAGCAGCAAGCACCCACAGACACCACTGGCAGTGACAGCAGTGGCCAGTGGTGATCACTGACTGCCTGCAGACACCAACAGCAGTGGAGCGGGGGGGAAGTGGGGGTGGCAAGTGGCAACTGCCTACAGGCACCACCGACAGTGTCGACAGTGCCTTTTTTGAGGGGTTGCACCCCCATGCTGAGGGGGTGCACATGCACTCCTATGCATCACCAGTGGTCCCCTGCCCCCCACAGGGCAGAACCCCCTCCACATGGACTACCCTTCCTGCAGGGTCCCAGGTCCCCCCAGCGGCTAAAGTTCTCCCTCTCCCCCGCTTGTCTCCAGCCCCCTGGAGGCTGGAGATGAGCAGGAGAACAAGCAGGAGGCTGGAGAGAATAGGAGAATGAACAGGAGGCTCATTCCCCCCACCCCATTGCTTCCCCCAGTTCCACATTCGTTCCCCTGCTCCCCATTCATTCCCTCCATCCACCATTCATTTCCCCTCCCCCCTGTTCATTCCTCTGCTCCCCACTCATTCCCCCTGCCTCCCTTTCATTCCCCCATCTCCTGTTCATTTCCCCCACCCTCTGTTCATTTCTCCAATTTCCTGCTTGCTCTCCCAGGTCCCCCATGCTCATTGGCAGTAGCAGAGAATGAGCAGGAGATTGGAGAGAGCAGGGAAAGTCTGCAGCCTCCTGCTGGTCTCAAGCCCCCCTGCTCCTTCCCCTGCTTGTCTCCAGCCTCAGGAGGGAGAAGGAGGCTGGAGACAGCCCCTGGAGACATTCCCCTGCTGTCTCCAGCCTCCTGAGGCTTGAGAAAAGCAGGGAAGGAGCAGCGGCCTGGAGACAGCAGGGGAATGTCTCTGAGGCTGTCTCCAGCTTGCTGCTCGTTCTCTGGTACTGCCATTGAGTGTGGGGGAAGGGAGTGCACAGGGTGCTAGGAGAACAAGTGCTGGGCAGGGGGAACTAACCAGGAGTGGGGGAAAATTTTTTTTGTTCCCGCATGTGTCTTTTGCAGCGTCTCAAAGGGGTTTGAGACACTGCAAGAGGCACGTGCAGGCATATCTGGAGGCACCCCCTGGGTGCATCCCAAGGAGCTCACATGTATGGTTTGTGTCAGCGGAAACCCATTTGGAGTGCCACAAAACACATGTGGTGCATGTTCACCCATTCACCATTCTGTGAGTCTCATGTAAAAAAAAATGCAGCTAGAAACGGTGGTATGGCACATGTGGCAGCAGTGTGCGCTGCAAGAAATGGAGCCTGGCCAAGAGAGAGCCAGCCATGCTCTGGATGCCGGCCAAGCTCTGAGTAAGGCTGCGGGGGCCAGCAGAGTTGCTGGTTACAGCCTCCCTTACCCCACCTGGGTCAATTTGCCACGTGCCAAAATGTGCATGCAGGTGTGTGCCCTGGGACAAAAAGCAGCAGTAAAAATATGGGCCACTGCCATTTGCCCCATGGGAAATACGTGCCTCTGTATGTGTGCACTCATTGGAATGTACCCCCTGTGTCTACAGGATAAGCCAAATTCAAAGTTGGAACAAGGAGCTAGGGCTCCACTAAAGTCAAAGGGCTTTATCCCAGGTGTGGATTTGTCTTTGTGGTATTTTTATTTTAAATACATTTTTGCTTCCTAGGTTCCTTTTGAAGATAAAATGCTGTATTATAAGTAGATACAAATGTTGTCTAAGACCCTTGGTTACAAAGCTGATAATATACCCAACTGCGAAGATAATACCCACTGTACCAGCATCTGGGACATATGACACTGGGAAGGGAGAGGAGGGGAAGCGGGATGGAGTGAAACCAATTCATGTGATGGACAAATTAGAGGTTTAACTGGTTTAATTTTCTGCTGCCAATGAAGATGACCGGAAATGGCCTGCAGGAAGTTTTAAACGGGTTTTACATAAACCACTGTGACTGACAGAGTCCAACGGCATGACATTTCTCTACAAAGATTTAAGTTCTACAAATGGCAGGATCTAATTAATAATCATTGTTTAGCTACAGTAACTTGAAATACAAGAGAAGATGCAGCATCTAGTGCCAGAGACCTCACACTAAGAAACAGAAGTCATAGGTAGAGAAAGAGAAAGGAACACAAACTACAGGCAATATGGTTAGCATACTAGTAAGCACCCTGTTTTCACCAAGACTTATTTTGCTTTAAATCTAAATCACACCTGCCAGCCCCAAAATCTAGTCATTATTAATAACTAAACCAAAATCACCATCCACTTTCACAATTTTTTAAACACTCTCTGGGTATTTGAAAAAGGGAATCTGGAATGATTTCCCTTTCCCATGACTCTCCATCCAATACAGACAGTCTTGAATCCACATATTCTTCAGTTACCTGAAAGCAAACATCCCCCTTTCCTATGCTTGCCATGATTCTGCAGTGAGGAGAGAATTTGAAAAAAGTCACTGCTGACCCTGGGGTATTGGTGAAAGCTTTCCCACCCTCATCATGCTACCTGCTTTTCTGGCTGCATGCTTTACAAGTTCAGCCTTACTAATTTAGAGGTCTAGTTGTGCTCTTGAGGAAACAGGGCTCTTATCCCAAATGGTGTCAATGTCAGAGAAAATAACACCCCTAGTTTCTCTTAGTGCTTCCATTTCTTGAGCATTCTGTTCTTCTACCTTCACATCTCTTTTGGTTGTTTCAATTTCAGTCTCTTGACTCCCAAGTAGCTCTTGCCCACCCCCCAGTAGTCTCCAAACACCAGACAACGGCTCAGAGAGTCTAGGACTGCTAATATCAGTAAAATTCCTGTGCTGGCATGGAGTCTCTGCTTGAAGAATGTTGAAGGATACTTAATGTGCTACTATTCTCCTGGGAAATTCCCCAGATGGCTGCAGTTGTAGAGAGAAGGAGATGTCTCATGGGCTCTGGGGTCATGTGCTCCTAAAGTCTTGCTCAGCAAATGTATTGGGAGAGAGAGGAAAAAAAAAAGTTGTAATTCTGACCCTGGTAAAACTTGCAGTGACTGCAGCTGAGAAGTTAATTAGTCTAGTATTTGAGTGGTACCTTCCTAAAGATAAAAAATAAACCACGTCTTTCACTGTAGCTTTTCCTGAGAAATGGGAAGGTAGTTACTCTACAAATAACTAATGTACTGTAGAGCATATTGGGTTCACTACATTGTATGACGTCCCAACAGGAAGAACCACACTGGAAGGTGATACTGTTAGAAGTGATTTCACTGCATAGCCAGTTTGTATTCCCAGACATCATGGCATTGTTCTTAGAAACAGAGAAATTTATAACTTATACACGCAGAGCCAGACTTGTTTCCTAAAGATTTTAAACTGCTGCCCAAAAGCCTGAATACACAGAACATTTTACGGTACTGGTGCATTATGCTTTAATCTTATTATATTACGTTATATTGGAAAACTGGTGCCTCTATAAAAGCTGGACAGAACACTATTACATACTATCTTGGCATCTGTCCTAACACAAATGGCCATTGACTTATTTCAACTGGAATTCTAAGAGAGGAGAAAAGGCCAAGATGGGAATCCAAAATTTACCTGAATAGCTCTATGTAGTAGACATGAAATGAAAAGGATTGCAAGCATTTGAAAGCAAACAGATTTAAATAGAAAATGCTGAGAAATTTAGTTATAGAGGAGTAATGTTTACCACTGGTATTAATGTAGACCTTCCATTTGTTTTATAAATATATATATATTATCCTGTACAAAGCTACTTCATTCATTTTAGAGTCCTAAGTGGAAGCAATGCCTAAAGCATATGGATCACATATACCATAAATGTTCTGTTTTGACTTTGTATCAGTGAAGCTAAAACTAAGACTCCTAAGAATGCTTTTTGAATTCTTGCTGCATTGGATAACTTGCTCCAACTCAAGACTTTGAAATAGATTTTAGTGTAAACAAAATGATGTCATACTAAGGGAGTTAAAAAAAAAAAGCTTGGCTGCTTAATCTGGAAGATTGCTAAAAATGATAAATTTAACTCTTTTAATTCTAACAATGAACTGTTTTTATAGTTCACAATGCCTAACAACCCTTTTCATTTTAAACAAACCATCCGCAGTTCCTGTTGAAATCATATGCGCTGTATTTGCTTGCTGTATAAAATAAATATATATTAAAGTTCTCCTTTTTATTAAAGTGCATACAACAAAATTAACTAATAAAAAGGCAACAAGCTAGAAATGCAGAATGAACTTCTAGTAAGTGTATGTGTTGTGGATGTACTACAATTCATACACCATGAAGACTTAGGTCATTAAACTTTAGAAAATCATACTTAGCCCTATGCTCTTGAACAGATAAATTAAAAATTTTTGGTACCTTCTAGTGCAGCCTGAAAGTACCTCAAACATGCTCTTAAAGTTACATTTAATTAAGGAAGTAATACATTTTACTTATAAATGATGCTTGGTTACATTTTCATTCATTTCTGGCAGAAGTGTTTTACATCATCTTAGCCGTGTTGGGAAAACCTGTGTGCCTGTGAGGTTGGCTGGCATAATGGATTTTCCTGAGAGGTTGACAAGCTTGTGATGGATGATATTTGATCAAAAGTTGCCCTCACCTAATATTCTGCAACTACATGGAATGACATACAAATGCTGAGTTGCTAAAATGAGAGAAGGGTTAGCTCAGGACTTTCTGGGTTCACCTTAGGCTCTCATATCTAGACAGAAAACCACCTTTCTGCACTCCGTTTGTAACAAGCTGCTTTAAGCATAAATGGGTTTTTAATGGTTTTGCCTACCAGCTTAGTTAGCAAGAAGCCCCTTGCCCTTGTCATAAATTAATGCCTTGATCAAATGATGAATAAATGATAAAAGTTGAAAATTAAATCTCACTAAATTAGGATCATCCTTTGTCATCCTAACAAAGGAACAGCATGTAGTGATGCACCTTAAAGCAGACGTGCCTGATTGCTCTCTAAAATACCTCTGAGCATCGAGGTTGTCTTCTTTCCTTCTCACTTAGCAAGCTGGATACATCCTTGCCTTCCTCAGTGTTAGCCTGCCAAAAGAATCAGCAGTGAAAGCACCTGTAGTAAATGTGTGCATAACTAGAAAGTATCCATTTTTTCCAATCTTTCTATCTTTCTCTTTTCTTCTCCTCTGGCTTCTACCTCTTTTCCCCCATTTCTTCCCTTGTCCGACTCTTTTGTTCTCCTCCTATAGCCCTTTTGCTGCCCCTCACTGTATTCTCTTTACCCTCTTTTTTCCCATCCCTCCCTTCTTTATTCCCTCTTCCCCAGCTCCCTTTCTCCATCCTTCTTCTGTCTCTCACTTCCCTAGCCTTCTGAATCCCACTCATTCATTCCTTCAGTCCCTCCCCTCTGAATTGATGTTACCCTTATTCTCCCTTTACCATGTTTTGCTTAGAGCAGGAAGAAGCAAGTCAATCTATTTGGTTTATGAACCTGGGACAGTGGCGGTTCAGTAGCAATTCAGTGGCAGTAGAAGCAGTGGCTGGGTCAGAAGTGCATCAGCAGCAATTCTCTGGGATTCAGTAGGGTCACATGTGTTGGTGGCTATGTGGCAGTGGAGCAAATGGTAGTAGTCAGGTTGCAAGTGTCAGCCCATCTTTGAGCTGCAGTAGTTCAGCCCACCATTCCTAAAAGGTTGCTGACCGCTGGATTAGAGACACAGACAAGTTGTGTTTTTTTTTCTGTGCTATGTTTGTATAGTGCTTATACAAATGGGGTCTGATCTTGATTAGGGGTTCTATGTATTACTATGCTGTGATATGAAATATAGGATATATGATGTTACAGGGATGAACCTTTCAAGGAAAAAGCATTTTCAGGATGATAATGAATTTTGCTCTTCCCTGATTAAACCCCATTACAGGAAAGACAAGTAAAGGTACTGAATATAGGTTACAATTTGTAAACAAAGTTCTTAAATATATCTGAAGTGATACAATTGTGCAGTCACTCTGCACTACAGTTGATTTCATCCTTGGCATTTTAGGTATATGAGAGAAGGCAAAATGGTTCCTTTGTAGAAAGCTGGCCATGATCTTAAAGTGTTTGCAATATTATACACCGCAGAGCACCAGTACTCTGAAATACTGGTTGTAGCGATAGAAGAGGAGACTAAAACTAACAAAGAGTTGGCTCCAACTCTTGTCCATTTAAAGAGTTGCCATTTGAAAAGGTGCCAGAACTGAATCACTACTTATCCTATAAGGAATGAAAGCAAGTGCTCCAGGGCTATTTAGATTCTGGACAAGGTTCTGTGTCATATGTGTCACTCAATAAGGCAATCAAGATGATTAGGGAGTGTAGGAAAGGCTCATTAATGGCCAAGGCAGACATTGAGTCAGCCTTTCATTTATTACCAGAGCATCCGGATAGTTTTCATTTATTGGGTTTTTAATTTGAAAGAGAAAAATTTATGTGGATAGGTACATGCCCATATGTTGTACCATTTCTTGCTCATAGTTTGAAGCCTTCCCTAAGTTTATTACAGTGGGTGGTATTGGTATAAACAAGACAGGGAGTTATATAGGGCTTCATGACTTGCATGTTTTATTTATTTTTCCCCCTTTTTGACCCAAATGACAGGGTTGAAACTTTTGGAGACTCGGCTAGGTATGTTGTAATTAATTTGCTGAACAAAAGCCCACAGTCTCTAATAAACACTAACATTGAACGGTATGCAGTTAGCCTCAATTACAGAGCAGTTTCGTTTATCAAGGGCTAAGATTTTGGCAGACCAGTGGAAGAGTTACAGAAAGCCAAGAAAGTAAATATGATGAAAATGCATGTCCTTGGCAGCTACCAGAGCTGAGATTGCAAAACAGCACCCATTTCATTAGGGCAACAAGTTATTTGAAGGAAGATCTGCAATTTTGTCAGAGTTTCTTGCTAACTGCAATTAAAGTTATCTTAAGACTCAAAAGTTATTAACAGAGAATGCTTCACTCTTTTAGGCCCAGAAATGGTTAGAAAACAGCAGACAATTCTCACTGCTATCCACATGGAGCAGATTCCTTTTGCACACACAGGTATGTACAAGCTTTCTATTTGGTTCTCATAAGAGGTGGAAGAGCACTGTAAATACTGGGGGCCATCACATAGAAGTAGGAAGTCACATTACCTCTAGAAATGACAATGGTATGATCTCTAACAGAATTTTGCATCCAGTTTTGGAGCTCTCCGTTCAAGAGTAAATGGGGGTCAAAAATTATTTAGAGAGATTCTCTGAAATCTGGAAAACAGTCCCTAAATAGTTCCATCCATTTAGCTGTGAAATACACATGAAGCATGGGATCTATGCCATATAGGTAGGAGTTTACCTACTGCAAAATATGCCCTAAATTGTTCACTGGTTCTGTTAAACTCTTCATTTCAACAAGCTATTTGCTGTGTCAATACCAGACCTAGAAACATGAAAGCAAAGTGAAATCTTTGGGTTGATTTGAGCACTTTTACATAAGAAAATGAAAAAAAAAAATGTTTTTTTTAAATCCCATTTCTTAATTAGGAGCTGCAATGGACCAAATTTCATAGCCAGATTACACTATATTTGTAACATCTTAATAATGGAAGTGGAAATAATTTGGAAACACATGCCCCATGAAGAGTCTTCTCAGCTCCCAGACAGAACTTCTGTTGAGAGAGAGATAGAGACCCGTTTCCCCTTGATTCCATATAGTCACTAATAGCTTAGCGATTAGAGCACACCTTGGGGATGTGACAAACTCAAGATCAGGTATCTGCTTTATTTGATTTGGAATACAGTGAGAGTAGAATTTGGTACAATCTGGTGCTAATAATTTTGTTGATAGCAAATAGACACTGAACAACAAGGCTTCCCATGTCCAGATGTGCAGGGGCATGCACTTGCAGTGGCAAAAATAGTAGTTGCACAAATTTGTGCTGCTACTTTTTGCCACGGCCCACACCCCTGCATGTGTGCTTTGGTGAGGGACAAATTATGCTATTTCAGGTAAACTGCCCTTGCCTGGCTCCTCCTGGCTCTTGGAGTACTGGAGCCAGGACACAGCTGAAGGAGTGGAGAAGCTCTGGTCAGCAGCCACAGCATCTCTCTGGAAGATTAAGCCTCCATGTCTTCTGGTGCACACTCCTGTCATGTGTGCCATGCTGCTTTTTTTTTTTTTTTTTTACCAGTGCTCTTTTTTTGCTACTGGGGTTTTCCAGTAGCAAATGTTGGCCCCATGCTGCAAATTTGCAGTGTGCAGCACATTTTAATATTCCCTGCATAGAGTTGTGGTGCCACAAAAAGATTTGTGGCACCACAAAGCACATGTGCCTGCATGTGTGGATGCGGCCTAAAAATGTCTATCTTGTGGGGAGTGCCAATAACGGTACATATTTCTAGCACAGTTAATGTAAGACAATTATTATTATTATGCTGTTAAGTTCTTTCATTGAAAGATAAGGATAAGGTGCTTCTACCATAACAAAATGTAGCTTCATGTAAGACAAGTGGTAAAATGGGACTGGATCTTCTAACTCACTTAGGAGTTTTTGAAAACTTTACCCAGAATTAATAAAGATACAGTGGGTATGTTTACATGAGATGCTTTACTGTGCAGTAGAGCTAATTACACATGCAGATACTTACTGTGCAGTAATTGGCTCTAATCACTAGTAAATTTGCTACCTGCAAATGTAAGTAGCAAATTTACTCAAGATTTCTTACTGCACAGTAGCACACCTATACATGCCTAACCAGTCAGCCAGGCAACAGGGGGTAGGAGATTGCTTCCTGTCCCCAGGTGCTGCCTGCTCCTGGGGCAGACTCCATCAACAGAGCCTGGCAGCAGGGAACTCCAATCCCCTGCTTCACGATCATGTGGCTGGGGCTGGGCCTTATTTCCCAGCTGGAGCCCCACAGTTGGGGGCTGGAAGATCCTTATCTCCTAGCCTGAGCTGGTCATGGGACCCGGGCTGGAAGATCCTTTTCTCTCAGTTCTAGCCTGGTGGTCATGGGGCTGGCGCTGGGGGATCCTTATCTATCAGCCTAAGCCCCGCAGTTGTGAGGCCCAGGCTGGGAGATCCAGGAGAGAAAAGGAGATATCCAAGATCACTAATCACTAAGAACAGAAATCAGAAAATGAAAAAAAATAGGAAAGAAATTTTGGCTCCACTAGTGTCAATGATAAAACTCCTGTTGAGTTCAATGGCCCAGGATTCTTACCTGTATGTATTAAGCAGTTTTAGAAAAAAAATAGGAAACATGAAACTTGAGAATATTGCATATTATAAATGGAACACAGTGGTTCTGTATTTAAAATATGGAAAACTGTGAGAGAAGTGAAAACATGAAAAGAATAAATGATGAACTTATAATATAATGAAATAACGAACTGTGCGAGAAGGCTCCCAAGGTACAGGAAACAGTCAACATTTTCCAGAGTCTCACTATGAATCTGAATTACTGGAGCTGAGGACTGCTCATTAAGTACCTGTTGATGGAAGACCTTAGTCTTCTAAATGTTAAGCATCAGTCCCATTTTCTTGTATGCTTCAGTAAAGACGTCAATGATTGTCTGAAGGTCTGCTTCCAACTGAGCACATGCTACTAGTGTAGTGTGTGCTCATCAGAAGCAGACCTATGACAATAAACATCTGGAGGCCAAATCCTTACATGGTGTAAATTAGTACAACTTCTGTGACTTAAAGTGGCATGGCTGCATTTAAAATGTATTCACTGGCATTTGAAATCTATCAGTCAATACCTCATGCTTTTGTGGAGGAAACATACATAGGTCAAACACAAGTTATTGAGCTAAAGACAAGGGAAATGGTAAAAATCTATATCTTGTGTTGTGTGGCAGATCAGATCTGACATTGCAATCAGTTCTTCCGGTTTTAAATCTCTATGAATCAACTATAAATCTAAGTAAGAGCTTCCAACTCCAGAATGCATATGAAAAGACTATATCAGCTTTCCCGATACAAAAATGAGCCACTCACTCTTCCAGCAGTCATGAAGGTGGAGAATGAACCTCAGTACACCTCAGTTTCTCTTTATTAATGTTACACTGTTTCTCTTTTCCATTATTATCAGCAGTCATTGAAAAAATATAGCTCAAATTTCACAGCCTTTGATATCCAGATTTGAAATGTGTATCTTCATCACAACCTGTCCTCCTAAATTCCCTTTGTTTTTGTAAGCCCTTAGCTTCCTGAGCTGTGAAATTGTAGAGGTTGGTCTTTCTTCAGAGGACTACTTAGTTCTTGCTGTCCTCTGCCAGTCTTATCACTCTTTGAGTTTACCGCTTTATAAAGGAGATAGTTTCAGCCTATATCCAATTCTTTTGCAATATATTACAACTGGGCTCTAGGTAATGAGAGCTTACCCTGTACCTTGATGTTCTGATGTGGAATGAATGCCATTCAAACAGTAAAGATATTTGTAGGAGCTAGGGAACCTAAGACAAGCTGAAGATAGCCTGATTTGACTCCCCAGCTAGCCCCTCCACACCAAAATCCCCTTGAAAAATACTGAGACCTAAAGTGGAGAAGAATGTGGGTCTTCTTATAGATTCTCCATTGCTGGGCCCAAGTCTAGCTGACACTGGGCATGTCTGCACTTGAAATTAATTTGATGCAATAAACTATAGGGCAGTTTGCACTGGAGTTTATTGCTCCCGGGCACAGTATTTACATGTGCACCTGGGATCACAGCACATTAACCCAAGGCAGTGCAGCCCTGGCTGGCTGGGGGGCCCAGGAAGTCAACCTGCCAGCCTGGAGCTGCTCTACCCTGGCTCAATGTGCTGTGGAGGGGCTAGCTGGGGCATTAAGGGCTAGCCAGCAGGCAGCCCCACATTGTAGCCCCTTCATGCCCCAGCCAGCCCTGGTCTCCTTCTACACATGAACTGTAGTAAAGTAATTAACTCCACAGCAGAATAGTACTTGTGTTGGGCAGTACTATCCTATGGTGGACTTAATTAGTTTATTCTGGCCTGATAGCACTACTCGTTTAGGCACTGACACTTTACTGTGACGCTAATTAGGTAACACCACAGTAAACTTCTCATGTAGATGCACTAACTGAGGATCAGGGAAAGAAGCTGATACCACAGTGATGAACATACAGAGAGGGTGAAGCACCCCCACTAACCAGTCAGTGAATGGGAGAGTGTCCTTGTGCTCCAACAAAAACTGCAGCTAAGAAAAGGAAACAGGCTTTTCTCCCCCATTGCAGGAGTTGATCAAAAGGCTCTCGCTGTTGTTTCTCTGTGCTTTGGGCTGCGCTGTTCTGCAGTTCTGCTCATACAAGCTGAGTAATTTAATTGTGGGAGAAAAGGTGGAAGGCTACAGGGAGCTGTGTAGCGCAGGAGAGAGGGAAGCTTACTGACAAGAGTTTTCCCTGACCTGGTAGCTCAGTGTCTCCTCATGGTGGAATGAGAGTCGAGGGTTTTGTTTTTGTTTTTCTTTCTATTGCAGGCTGACCTTCCTCACAGGTAGGCTGACCTGCTGCAAACTCAACATCCGCTAGGTTCTAGGGCTTCCACTTCCCAAAAGACAGTAGATACTTTCTCCTGCTTCAGACTCCTTGTTTTATCAGGCATCCATAAATCAAAAGCGACCAAAACAGATTTAACAAACATTTGGATAAGAATTTGGAGCAGCTGAGAAATGACCCATACTGCATTATTGCTTGATGCAATTCCACACAATTTGGTTGTAAACACAGTTGAGTTCATTTTGTGTTTAAATATATGGGAAAGATATAGGTTCTCAGATTTGTATGTGTGTTGCTATGATAAAATTCACTAACTGCTAAACAAAGAATGTATAGACAGTATATTTATTTTGGAGAGGGACCAAATGAACATGTTTTCTAGATTATTAAACACCATGTATTCTACAAATATGGTGGCCTTATTAGATGTGCCCCTGTAATTAATGTTATTTTTTGTTGTGCTTGAACCTGCAAGGTGCATAGAATTTCCCACGTGATGCAGGGTATCTCAAATCCCACTGAAGTCAATGAGAGAGGGAGATGCTTAACACTATGCAGGGTCAGTTGTTATAAGGACCACAGACTGAACAACAGCTTTTCAGTCAAAGCTCTTCAAAAGTGGAATAATGAATTAAAAATTGTAAACTGGCTTGGCTACAGTAAAGCATAAGGATTGTTCTTTTAATACACCTGCATTGACTGGTTGCTGCGCAGTGTGTTTGATGTAACTTAATGACTGATTTAACATCTGGCTTGGTACTGGGCCTGGAGAAGAATTGATTATAACTGAATATACAGTGTTTGTATTGGAATCCTATGGTCAGCTTCTCAAGATGGTTGATAGCCCTTTGAACCACTCAGGTGGGATAAAGGGTTGTAATCTATCTGCAAACTTTGTTGTGGGAATTCACATGGTGTAGAGGGACCCCTGGTGATGCATCTGCATGCAACCTGGCTGTTCATCTCTTACCCATTTTTCTCAGTATAGAGGGAAGGGATTGGAAGGGAGCCAGGGGAAGAAGTGCTCTGAACCAGTCCTCTAACAGAGTTTATTAAGGGCCCTACATCAGTGGCACAATTAAAAGCTGCATAGACACAAATATGATGACTATTCTGCCCTATACCCATCAAAGTGCCAGTACTAGAAAGACTATAAATTATGCCGGTGAGCTCTTGGGGATATTAATTTGGTCTGTCATTCTTGGTGTTACCTAAATGAAGAGTCTGGAAAGGCAGGAGAGTTTTTACAGATGTGCCCTTTTAAGCATAAAACAAAACAAATGCTTCCCCTGATTTACCAAAGATCAGCAAGAAGATTTAATTGCCCATTCTGTCACACAAAATGTGTTTTAATGACAAAGGTATCTGAAGGTTCAGTCAGTCAAATGATGTGACCACCTAAACAGATATAGCTGCTTGATAAGTACTTAGACAAAATCTCCAGAAATTGGGAAGACACAAAACAAAAATGTCCTGAAGGCTGAAACTTAATACAAATATTGTAATATTAGGAATGTCCTTTGATATTTAAAAAAAAAATTAAATGGCTTTTTTTTCATTTTATAACAGTCCCCTGAGCAGGTGATAATGTCACTCCACAAGAAATTTGGAAGAATTATGACTAAGTGGTTTGCACAGTCTATATTTGGTGATTTTTTTTCCAGAGACTTAGACTGTAGATATCCCCTTAAAAGTATTTCAAAAAGATTGGCAAGTATGTCCATATGTAAAATATGATAATCCTATGTTAATTCTCCTACTTCTTACTCTGTAGATGGCTGGGAACATGCCATTGTAAGTATTCAGCTTTTTTGAGTTTGCCCTGCATTTGTATTCGTTATCCAGGCTATTAGTGAGAGTATTTCAAAACCCTGGACATTCCTGATAGATCTGTATGCACATGTGCATGAATATATTATTTATTTTTATGCATATACATCTATTTACATCTGGATACATGCACGCACGTATCAATAACTGTCTGTCTCTGTATATTTATATCTTTCACTATACTTGAGACAGTCTACTATTCTGGCAGTGTCTATGGGAAACTGCTGCTTTTGCTAATGCCCTTATGACTGTGAAAACACAGCTCAACACATCACTGACAAGAACAGAGACAGAAAAAGTAGAACAAGCAGATGGAGGTATGAAGCAGGGAGGTACATATGCTAAACTTCAGTAAAATAAAAGGATTAATAAATGATTAAGAAGATGTCACACAACTGGATGATTTAGGAAGAGGATTTCTTCTGAAGCATGTATATTTCTCTTGTGTACCAGATATCTATTACATATTATAACCAGGGTTAATTCTAACATCTAAAACAGATCAAAATCTTAAAACCAAGATTAAGAATTGCCTAGTGATATATCTATTATTTCTGTCACCCATTTTACAGACCAGAGGGAGAATATTTTATGTTTGAGTCTAGCTAAAACAATAACAATATTTATAGGCTGTACTGGAGTGATGATCATTTTACATGCCTTGCAGTATTCAAAAAGGGTATTAATAGGGATTTGAGTTATTGTAACATGCATAGATTTTTTTTCACACTCCACCTTAAAGAACCTGGATTAAAGGACCTTTCCTCCCAATGCTTCTTTCTTCTGCAGCTCTCCATCAGTCTGCTAAACAGTCTGAGTTTTTGTAAAGGTGGTATTACTTATTCTCTGCTCCTCTTGGACTTAACATGTTGTCTTCTAGCACATCAGTTGCTGCCAGCTGAGGCTACTGAGGACTCAAACTCTCGCATCTCCTCTCGGCCAGAGCACTAATTTGACAGTAGACTGCTGGTCCAATCCCACTCTCCAGGTTTTCATTCTTAGTGGGTCGAAACATTTAAGGAAAAAAATATTTTTCTCTCAAGGAAGGTCCTGTGGTGGTGGTAGAATCAGAAACCCTCTTCTGGTCATAATGTGAAACAGAAATGGAGCCATTTTGGAGGGAGCAATGGCTAGTGAGCCTCATTGTGCCTATCCTATTGGTTCTTCATTCCACAGTCATGTGGCATGTGAAGGAGAGACTTCTTGCACTGGTTGCAAAAACTCCTGCCAAGCCCTGTGCTGTAAGTGGGATCATAGTCCAAAAGTATGTTTCCACATCTATGTAAAAAAAATATGAATGAGAATTAAGGAAATAATCCTTCTCATCAACTCTCACATACAAAGAGGAAATCAGATGGATCATTTTGGAATTAGATGATCTGGGTTCCATTCTCAACCTTGCCATAGACCTTCTGCATGATCTTGTGAAGATTACTTTAATTCTGAATCAGCGTCTATATGCAAAGATCGCTCTGGATAGCCATATTACATACAACTATAAACCGAAGAAATGTTCTGAATGTAAGGTCTTCTTTTAAAATAACAAGGATGAATGGGATTTGGCTAAGTATAAAGTTGGTTTTGCTATACAAGTGCTGCATGTAAAATACTTGAAAGTAACAAAGGTTTATAGAATCTAGGAAACAGCAGCAAACCGAGTGTGATGATAGTGACTCTGGTGATATTAGAGAGAGAGCACTAGCGTTACTATCTACATAGAACCGAATGTGATGGGGGAATTTAGGGTATTTACAGCTGTTCATCAAACAGTGAAGCCTCGTTGCACTCCAATTGGCAGAGAAACAATTCCATTCACAATTCTCATGATTCTTTTATTGTTGTCTTGGATTTAGCAGAACATACTAACGTTGCAGCCCTGATGAAGGATGCAAGACTAGAAACATTGGCATATTCTGTGAATATAATTCATTGTTGTGTGTGTGCGTGCTAGTTGGAATGTAGCACAGTGTAATATTATTTATTGTTCAGTGAACACCTGTAGTTAAAAAACAGTAGTTTTCACATATGACCTGTGGCATGCCAAACTGTTCCCTGAAAGAAGAGTTACAAACTGAGCACAGAAAAAAAGCCCCCAAAATGCCTTGTATGTGAAAAAGAAGAAACTGAAACCACCATTCAGAGCCAAGTATTGAAATGACAATATCAAGAATGTAATTATTTTAGGGTGAATTTCAGCCCCATCTGTAGAGCTACAATGCTTATTTGCACGTAACCCATCTACAGCATGTGCTGAATGTTAAGCCAATGGGACTGAAGTTCATGCTTAAGTGATTTGCTAAAGATGGACTGTTAAAATTTTTAGGTAGGAAGAATGACATATACAATGAACAGGTTTTATGCAGGCAGTCTGTGCTGGCTGGGACAAATACTGGATTGCTTGGATCAGTGACCAGTGGAAAAACATGAGAAAAATATCAAATGGTTTCAAAATGAACAAAGTATCTTGTTTTCCTACTGTAACTCTGTGATTCTTTCTTCCTTCCAGTGTGATAAGTAGTCAGCAACCTTTCTCTTCCTTAAAATCATCCTCAAAAATTCTCCCACAAAACCCCTAAATATGAAGCTCCATCAGTATAAATGGGATCACCACTGCATTAACTCTTCTGTGGGCGCTGCTCTCAGGGTTGGGGCCTGAGGCAAAATATTCATCCTCCTTACACCTCCTCTGGGACGGCTATTTCAACTATTTGATTATGTGGTATGCCCTAAATTTAGGATTTTTTATAATGAAAGAGGGTACAGTCTTTCATTATAAGACAAAAGCACATAGTATTAAAACAATGACTTTTTGCATTGTTAACCGTTATTGGTTCTAGCTAAACTTCCTCAGACTTCCCCAAACACAACAGTGCTGACAACCAAAAGTAACAGGGTAAAACCTACATTGACAAGACTAATTTAATTGACCATAATGAGTGATGGAGAAAAAGTCAACAAATGCAATGAACAGCAAAGAACTAGACAGATTTTAAACATTATTAAAAAATGTTTAGCTCTGGCTGCAACATTTTATTTACAAACCAAATCACTCCAGGTTGGTACAACAGGTTTCTCAAGTCATGCCTACTATACAGCAATGGTGCTACTTGTGTGCACAGGTTTGGCACTGTAAAGTTCACTGCAAGAGCACAGCTTTGGGCAAATTTCAGTTGGCTTACATTCTTCATAATTCCATTAAAATGAGTGGAGGTCTGACAATTTACACCAGTAAGGAGGCTGTCCATTTGCATTTAATGTACATTACTTTGACTGGGGAAAACACATACAGAAGCTGACTCTTATCAGAGATGAGTAAAGTAATGTTGCTCCAAATAGACTTAAGATCCTTCTACTGTGTGAAGGCCCTTTTGCCTCCAGCTGGATAAAGGACAAGGCCTAAGTCCAAGTTAAGCCCGTATATTATTATTTTACACAAATGTATTCTTTCAGGTTTACAATAAAAAAGTAAACATTTGTCTCAAGTACCAGAGACCTTAAAAACTGAGACTCCTTAAATAAGAGAGACTTCAATAAGTTAATTATGAGTCCACTAATTAGTGCTGCATTACAAGGAAAACCCTGCAGAAGTATTCAGTGGACTCATGTTCACTGCTATTAAGTTTAACAATATATTTTTACTGACATGCCTGTCAAGCATAACTTTTGGGAGTTTCTTTTCCTGGAAATCCCTGTTCTAACATCTAATAATTCTGTAAAGTACACTTTTTTTCTTATTCATCTATTTTATAAAGCATCTTGCCATAGAGACTTTCCTCCTGTTATTATTTCTTTCCCCTTTAAAATGGTGCAGAACACACTATAAGTATGTAGTAGTAATTCAGGAAAAATGTAAACAGTGAAGTAGTTGATAATAAGCCCACACTGAACAATGTTACTTGTTTTGATTATCTAAATTCAAAAGTTAAAAACAGAAAGCTTTTTGTTTCAAACTCATGTTGGTTGAATGAGCTCAATCTGTCAACTCCATGCTCTGTAAAACTATTGAGAACAAATTGAGCTAGATCCTGCAGTCTCTCTGCATATTCTTGTCGCGTCACTGAAATTAATGACCTATGGCAATTTGCACTAGCTGAGACAAAATTCTCACTTGTATTTATTTTTTTGGAAAAAAAAAATTCTCCATTAAATGTAACATTTTAATATACCTACAACAATGTGGTATATATAGAGCACATCAACAGCAGATTTGTATGAAACTCATGAAAAACATGGATTGTGTGTGAAATAGTAGATGCACTATTTTCATAAAGGAATAGAGCTTTAGCTTTACAGATTCAGTATGATATAACTATTTTCCCTCCTTTCCTTTCTCAGACTTTCATACATTTCCAATTAGATGATTTAAAATACCTTCATTGAGATACTGCATATGTGGAAGAATCACAAGAACCATAGCAAACAAAAGAAAGATCAAAATATACATCAGCTTTCTCTAGCTGACTGACTCTGCTGTTTTGAATTAGCATTTTTAATAATGTCCTCATTACCATATAGTTCAACCAGCAAACATAAAACTGTTTATTTGATAATTTATTTATTCTAAAATAATACAACCTTTTTTATTTACCCTTGTTATGAGCTTGCTAATGTTACAGGCATAGCTACAATCAGTTAGGTAATTATCATAGGATAAAAGCTTTTACCATGAAAAAGTTTTGTTTGAAAAAGCATGAACTGTGATTCTCATTGATAGCTTTCACCAAGTGCAGAATTCAGTACATTCTATCACAAAGGCCTAGATTATCTCCCTCTGTTAAAGGCTTAAAATTCTACAACCAGACCATGCCAGTTACCAGTATCAGATTATGATAACAAGATCATGTTCAGTTATAAAAACAAGTGTCTAAACTTTTCTCATGTCACTTTCTATCTAAGTCCCATTGCTGGTGGTGAAAGGACCCATCTGAATGTGTGTAGAAGCTCATTTTAAAGCAAGCTCTTTGAACTGGATTCATGGGGTATTTGCATAAGAAGATTTGGGTAAAAAGAATGGGCTGGTGCTGCATCTGGCCATTAATATGCCTGCTAATTCAGCACATTGTAAGCCTATTGATGTATCACAAAAGGCTCAAATTCAAGGACAGTTATCCTATTGCCATTGTTAGGGTTTGAATTCAAGTAATATGTTCACTATAGGAATACAGTTGTTACAATTAGATATTTTTCTATAATAGTATAAAGAACTAATGACAATCAGAATTACAATAACACTGATACAACTTTAGAATTCATGAATTCTATTATTTTAAAAGATGCAGGTGCTGATTAATTTTGCTTTGCATAATGCTTGGATCCAGAATGTTGGAATACTAAAATAGCAGGAGCAAATCATGGCAATATAGCCTATCAAAGTAGGCATTCTCCCTTTAATACTGATGCACATTGATCTTGCTTACAAGAGCTTAATAAAAATTAAAATACTAAACTGAGTTTCAACAGAATAGAACAAACCTGCATCATGAGCATAAGTAGTGGTTACTTTAATCCTGCTTATGAAAAATGCAACAGCATTGCTTGTGCTATCAAGGGATATCCTACATGGAACATTTTCACGATGAATATGAATTTTTTTGAAAACACTGTATACTTATAAACTGAAGAAAGAGTAGAATCAGTGATTCATGCAAGAAGTGTACAGCAGTCAGTGTACCAGTTCCACAGTGGATTCAAAGCAGACACTGTGGCAGACAGTGAAATAAAAAGCTTTTAGCTGAAGCACTGTAAAGTGTTTTAAAGTATGTAACATAAATAGAATACTAATGGTGAGAATAAAAGAAAATATGTACAGAAGATAGACTACTAAATTGAGTTAAACTTATTACTTCAAATCTGTTTATCCTAAAAAAAAAAGTATTGTCCTATAGAGAGACAAAAGAAAGTTAGGGAATAAGCATATAGTTACACTAATTCATAAAGATAAGCAGTGACATTTTCTTATCATTTTTTTGTCTGAAATAAGTAACTTCTAAGGCAGATGATTTGGGTACACTGATTATCCTATTGTGATTTGTGCTCCCACACTAAAGCATTGTCATAAGTCCAGTCAAACCTCTGGATCCGGGGGCATGGTTGCATTTTTCTCACTCTACATCCCTCAGAGAAGACATCAAAGACCAGAGAGATGTGCGCTTTGTTTTGTTTGGTCTCTGACTCTCAACATGTGGTTTCGCGGGCCCGAACATCGGCACCTTTTAACCTATTCTGTTCAGCTTAGGCCTTAGCTTCATTTGAGCATTAGCGAAACTATAGTAACCAATAATCTGCCTGTTGCTGAATAGAAACTATGTATCTTGTCACACAAGAGCTGTCGGATGATCACTATTCTAGACAAGTTCCTTTACAGGCTCTTGGCTTTCTTTACTGAGGCCCAAGCTGTCTTGCTGAAAAGGTGTCAAAACCCTTTGCCTTTTTGCAATGGGGATCTGTGTTAATGTTAATTTATATTTAACAAATGGGACCTTGTCCCTCAGAACATATAAGCATTTGATTATCTATTACAAATGTTTTCATCAAGTCATAAATGAGGGCTTTTGACAAAAGGCAAAAAGTCAGTAGGGGAGCAGTACAGGCACAGGAAAGCCAAAAACAATTATTTTTCTTCTTTACCATGTGTTTGTTTGGGTTTACCACAGTGCAGGTAGTGACAAGAGCCCACAAACTTGTCTAACAGCTGTGGATTGACTGTGAAGTCCAAACAACACCCGGTGACTTTGGTAGTAACACATTAGCAGTGAAAGCCATTTCCTGCTCAGCTTTGCTAGAATCAAGTGCTCTTTCCATAAATAAGGTGCTAAACAACTTCATGAGTTACTCATTTTTTAATTCTTCTTCTACCCCGCCCCCTCCCTCCCTTCCCCACTCTCCTGCTTACCCAGAGGGCAATTTGATCCCCTGCTTACCCAGTCTGTCCCCAGGCACAAGGAGAATATTATCACCAGTCCCACTTTACACCCATCCAAACAGCCTAGTTTTGTTATTAGCAGGAAAATAACAACAACAACTATAATTACATACATTGTGTAGATCAGAGTCAGAAAAGACAGGAACAAATGTCAGGGGTTTGAAGATGTGATTCAAATCTAGATTCATTTAATCTCTCTCTCTCTCTCTTTTTTTCTCTCTCTCCCCTCAGTCACAAAACAGCCACCCAGTAACACATTTTCCTATGGTACAAATGACATTTTTTGCCTTCTTTTATAATAGCTTAATATTAACAGAGTTAGGAAGCTAAATTGTTGACGTGGATTAAAATACTGTATTGCAAATTGAAGTATTTGGTATGGAAACTTAAGACCTTCTGCATTAAGCTCTTTCACGGTGACCTGACATAAACTGGCAACTGGCAGCCGTCTGCTTTTGGCAGCTTGGCATATTTGGTCATTTATTGGGTGCATGTGAAGATCAAATGGGTTAAGATTCTTCTCCTTAAACAGCAGGGAAAAGAACATCAAAAAGGTGTAAATTTCATTTCCCCAGTTTTGATTAAGTCAAGCATGAAATGAAATGTAATACTCTCAAGTGGCAAGGGTTTATACCATTGATGTTGTTACTTCTGCTTCACAAAGCCCAATCAGCCGACAGCAAGTTGAACAAGCTAACAGAGTTTTAGGGTGGCCAGATGGAGGGTTTTTACTATGGTTGAAAAGACAGCTTAGTGCTTGCCTCTTCAAGCCAAGTCAATGCCAACTGTGTGAAATCCTGGCCATTCTATGCCTGCCCCCACCCCCCACTTTTTTTTTTCAATGCTGGTGGCTAGCACCATACAGGGCTGATAAAACAAAACAAAACAAAACAACAACAACAACAACAACAACAACAACAAAGCAATCCCCTCAGCTAAACAATTGTATTGAAGGAAAAAGCACTGTTTTCCTGCCTCAAAGTATAGCAGTATTATGAAGTATGTGGGCATTTACCCATTCAGATCAATCTCATTATTTAATTTAGATTAATGGTACATTTAATTTCCAAGTGATCTAAAGTGAGGCCTTTATAACCATTCTGTATTTTGTTTGAAATGAAGATGATAATATTATTCATCCCGCCCTCAATTAAACATAAACCTGTTTAGGAAATAAACAGATTTAACATTATATCTTGCTTCTCTGGTAAGTGGCTATGAAGCTAATTTAGAATAATGTAAGGTTCAAGTCATGAAAACCTTTGGATCTAAATACAACAGTAACAGGTCTTAAATTGAGTGTGGTCTTACTTGGTTAGGAAATTTGTCCTTTTTTTATAGGTGCTTTTTCAAGCCCCTTGTTCCCACTACATTCTCAAATTTAATGCTCTTGCCACTATACAGCTGGAGTAGAATAGAGTGGCTTTAGTAAAGACTTAATAGAATCTTTAATGCTTCTAACAATCCACTCCCATTGAACTGCATTAAGTAGATATTATGGAAGGACAAAGAGCTAAATAGCTCAACATCAACCTCATTAGGCATGCAGGCAGGCCTAGAACCATTTTATGGGCAAGCCTATTGTTAGTACACTCACCAGGTTAGCTTTAAATTGCAAATGATACCCTGAAAGGGGAAGAGAAGTTTTGGAGAATGGCCTCACAGAAAGAAAATCATTTTAGGCTATAAGAAAATGAAAGGCATTGTTAAAATTGCTCTGACCGTAGCAAATGAAATACATCATGGACTTGAGAAGCTGAATGCTACACTAGAGGGTTTTTTGTTGGTGGGTTTTTTATTTTTCCCTGCTTAGGAATGTGGTATACATCAGAATATAAACAATATAAAATCTGTAAGACTTAATAAGGGTAGCTAAATATATTATCCTTTTTCTGAAGTTAAACAAATGAGGAGAGCTTAATAATTAACTAGGGAGAGAAAGACAAATCCCATCCCATCTAAATAAAAGACAGAAGTGTACAACACTGTGTAGGAAAACTTCCCAACACTGTTGTTCTTCTGAATCAATAAAGATTCATTTAGACCAGTTCAAATCATAGCACTTCTGTGCTCAAAAATATTTAAAAAAAATGGTCTCTCAAGAATTGTTTGCAACTGCAAAGTGCTTTAACAACTGACATTATGATGCTGGAAGCCTGGAAACATATTCCCAAGCAGAGCCCTTCTCTGTCACCTTAGTGGATGAATAATTGTGCCTTTGCATATTCCTTGTCATAAATGGCAGGAATGAAGGGACCCTAAGGACTGCACTGGCAGGATTGGTGCTGTACAAGCAGAGTAAATTAAAACAAGGATTAGAACAAGTGTGATCGGGGATGACAAGCAGGGCAGTTGTAGCCATACAATGTGCCTTTTGCCCATATGGTCTGTACCAAGACTACACAGCACAGACCCTCTAACATGGATGCCTATTAAAGCATTCCTACTTGATAAGGGTCTATTTAAAAAGTCCTCAAGCCATATTTCACAGACGAAAAACAATATTCCCTTTTACTTGTTCAGGCAATAACCTCAACCAGTTACATTTATTGAGATTTACATGTTACCATCCAATCTTTACTTTTCATTAGGTTTAAGACATGAGCGAGAGAGAGAGAGAGCGAGAGAGAGAGAGAAAGAGAGAGAGAGAATCCTTATGTGCAAGGGAGAGAGATTAAAGCCATTCCCTATAACAGTGTTTCTCAACCTTTTAAGTAGCAAGTACCCCCTAACTTCTGAAAATTTTAATAAGTACCCCAACACTCGATTTTCCAAGGGATTTTATATCTACAGACTAATGTGATATGACAGATGTCTATCTGGTGTGGGTAGGGTTGCCATCTTTTACACCTGCATGTACAGCTCAAGTATGTACCTGGGCTAGAGGTGATGTTGGCCAAAGCTAGGAGGGCTGAACACAGTGCCATGCAAAGTGTGGTACACCAAATTATTACTAGGAAATTTAATTTTTTAATTGCACCAAAGATCTTGCCATAGTTTTGAGAGGAAAAGAGGGTGAGAGAGGGAGTGTTGGGGTACTCACGTACCCCCTGCCTGTGTCTCGCGTACCCCCAGAGGTACACATACCACAGGCTGAGAAACTTGCCCTATAACCTTGGTTACACATTGTCTGAATTCTTATTAAATGTGGAAATGATTTAACTGAGAGCTATATTTCAAATAAAAATCAGATAGGCAAGGTTTTTACTGGGTGTAGCTACATGAGATACTTTACTATGCAGTACAGGTAATTACTGTACAGAAAGCATATGTCTACATATGCAGATGCTTACTGCACAGTAATTGGCTCTAACTGTGAGTAAATGCTCTAGCTATCTGAAAATGCAAGAAGTAAATTTAGTCATGATTAGTAACTTCTCAGTAATGCATGCGTAGATGCCTGACCAGGAGCAAATGTGCTCCTAATCAGCCGGGCATCAGGGGGTAGGAGGTTGCTCCTCACACCCAGGAGCTGCCTACTGCCAGGGTGGGCTCTGCCACTTGACCCAGCAGCAGGGAGCCCAGCCCCCACTCCACAGGGACAATGTCTCACTGGCTCACAGTCCTCACTCTGCAATCATGGGACTGGTGCTGGGAGATCCTTATCTCCCAGCCTGAGCCCTGCAATCACAAGAACCAGGCTGGGAGATCCTCATCAGTGCATCCCAGGGCTGGTGCTGGGAGATAAGGAACTCTCAGTCCTGGCTTCTAGAGTTGGGGCTGGGAGCTCCCTGCTGCTGGGGCAGGGGGACATTATCCACATCCAGGGTCCAATGGTGGAGCCTGCCCCAGCAGCAGGCAGTTCCCAGGGGGCAGCAGGCAGCTCCAGTGGGTAGGGAGTAATGTCCCAGCCCCCACCAGGAGACAATCTCTCCTGGCTCCTGGGCTAACACCCATGGGGATCCTAGAGCTCCCCCTAGATGCTGCAGGTGCTGACTGTATTATTCAAATCTAGGCCATAGGGAGCGGAAGCAGTCTGCTGCTAGGAGCAGCAGATCTGCTCCCACATCCCTGCACATGTAGACATATACTTGGGAGAGTTTACTCTCAAGTTTACTCCAGAGTAAACTTTTCCCAGATTGTGTGCATGTGTAAACTTGTCCACTCTGCAGTAAAGACAGGACACACGACTAGCTGCCCTAAGCTGTCTGCAGTTGGTGCTGTTGCTGTACCTGTCACTGGGTGGTATCAGTCCCAGTTTGCACTGAGAAAGGGGCAATCTCTGGTATGAAACTAACTACAGGGAATAGACACATAACTGGTACACTGGTGTTACTTACACTGGTGTGTAGTTACTCACATTGTAATAGTTGGCTTGACCCTGGAGTACTGTCACTTCCACTGGGTATAAGGCTGTGTGTTGTGCAGCCTTTTACCCTGCTTAGAGTAGGAGTTACTTTAACCACCTTTGTAATGCATTTTAGCAAAATGCTTTACAAGTGTTTTAAACCGGAAATCTGTTCTAAACTCACTACATTATCTACTAGGGATTCTACTACTGGTTTTGTTTTCCGACTGGGTCTTTGGATTTCACGGTACTATGTCCCAAGAATAAGGCAATAGAAGAAGTTTTTAGCAAGTTTTGCATTTATTCTTTTCTAGTCCATGTTTTCAAGGACAGTGCAATCTAACCAAAAGGCACAGGAAGGTTTATAGCTGTAGGTCTGTCATTTTCCTGCTAATACCTACAGAATTCTTCTCTGCCAGATGGCAGTTCTATCCAAAAAATCCCATGTGGTGACTAAGGGACTCTACCAGGGGGACCTGGTGACTGTCTATAAACTCACTAGGGGTGACCAGAAGGGTTTGGGAGAGACCTCGTTTCCTCTAGCACCCCCTGGCATAACAAGGAATAACGGCCACAAGTTGTTGGAGAGCAGGTTTAGATTAGGCATCTGTAAGAACTACTTCACAGTCAGGGCAGCTAGGATCTGGAACCAACTTCCAAGGGAAGTGGTGCTGGCTCCTACCCTGGGGGTCTTTAAGAGGAGGCTTGATGCCTACCTGGCTGGAATCATTTGAGCCCAGTTTTTTCTCCTGCTCAAGCAGGTGGTCGGACTTGAAGATCTACAACCCTACTTCTATGATTCTATGATACTCAGCAACATTCAAACTGAAAGGGTCAGTGAAACTGAGTACCACCCTTCATCCCCAAGAATTTTTAAAGCCGGAAACTGTATCTCCCAACTTTGGACCCAATAAATAGCAATAACTGGAGTAGCTGATCAAAAGCAATATTCAGGAATAGCCAGCAGAAGCATAGGCAGCTAGCAAGCAGGCAGAAATCAAAATTCCTTCTAAACTAGCTAATGGTTTCAAATTGAGGCAATCATAGAATACACTATTGTGTCTGCAGTCTGTGGGTCTTCAGCAACAGCTACTGAATTACTATGATCAGCCTTATAGCTCCTTCTTTCTTCATCCAGTATCATGAAAGGTAGCTCCCGTGATGGTCAAGACCATATTTGTGTCCAGCGCATCACAGCAGGAGTCCTGCAATTCATCTTCTTTACCATAAGAGTTTTCAGGTCTTGGGATGGAACTGATGGCTGCAGGAGCTGTCTTTCACTAGACAGATAAGGGTCTATCGTCTCAGAGGTATATATACAGGTGGGTGATTTTTAACCTATTCAAACATGTCCACAGATCTCTCTCTAAGATACACAATAGCTAAAACAGAAATGTACCAAAGGAAACAAAGGGAAAGATTTGGAAAATGGACAAAGACAGCTCCCTACATCAACAACAACCATTTGAACTGAGACATGGCTGTCTCAATATGGCTGTTTCAAACTCCAAGCTAGCTTCTCCCATGTTGGCTAACATCATTTGTAAATGGCAAGCTGAGCACAATGTGTGAACATAGATACAGTGCAGGGCCTGATAATAGTAGGTAATAATGTCAGCACTAGCCAATAATAACTACTCACAGGTGTTTAAGATCCCACAGTTACGTTATGTTGGAATTACATTGGCTTATTTTAGTTACTTCTATTTTAGTTATTTATTTTTACTTTTGAATTTCATAATCAGTGTAATAATATAATTTGCAAGGGCCAGCCAAAGTTGTGGGCAGTTCATGGGTGGGCAAAAATTAGGAATCCTGTCTTATCAGCATTGGAGAAGGGGGAGGAAATGGACAAGCATACAGGTTTCTGGCATGCAATACATGAAATTGTAGACATGTTTAAGACACATATGGAACCCAATGTGAGCCTCTTGTGGGTCTGGGGAGATAAAAATCAGCCACTGAGGTGAATGTTCTGTGGAGACTTTTCAAGGAATTCAACTAAGGACCAAAAAAAGGCAAAGTGGAGTGTACATATATAAGGATAAGCCAACTCCAATTATACATAACCTTATTGTTAGGTTCCTTGTTTATTTGAGACATGGATTTTCCACACTCTGTAAGGGTCCAGTGGTTCATTGATAAAACACAGTCTCAAATTAGCTAAGGACAAGTTGAGGACATAGCCAATAGTTGAAGGCCTCTCACTATTTCATGTATGACCAATGCTATCTTCTATTTGCACACATTTTGGTGGTGGTACCTTCCCCAAGATAATTCCAAGACATTTTACCTGGTAGACTGGCCTTTTATGACACTACTTCCAGTTAGGCATGGGCTAAAGTTTGTACCTTCAGAAACACATAGAAGCTATAGTTATAGGTGTTACAGAAAACCCTAACAAAGCAAGAGATGACATAACAACTCCTGCTCATGTATGTCAAAGTCATTAAACTATGGGCTTTTATATACAAGGACATATTTCACTTAGATGCCACCAGGCCAATATGACATGGTTCAATATTACTTATTGCTTTAAAAACCGCTAGTGCTTCTTTTGTGAGGGTAGTGAGCCAGGACTTCTATGGCTCACTATTCTTATTCACTCAAACACCTCAGCTTTGTAGATTCATATGAACAAATGAGAGCATTTGAACAGGGTAATATCTTTTATTGGACCAACTGTCTGGTTGGGCTAGAGTTAGACAAACTTTAAAATGCAAGCCATTCTTCATCAGATTTTTGAATCTCAGGCTTTCAGGGTTACAAGATACAAGGGGGCCGTGGGGAGAGGGATCTAACGGTGGGGGTCTACTACAGAACCCCCAACCAAGGGGAGGAGCTGGACCAGGAATTTTCAGGCCAGCTTGCAGAGGCACTTAAGACAAGGGATGTAGTTGTCACGGGTGATTTAAATTACCCGGATATCTGCTGGGAGGAAGTCACCCAGGTCGGACCATTCCAGGAGGTTCCTGGCCGAGATACAGGACCTCCACTTAATTCAGGAGGTGCACAGTCCCACAAGAGGAAATGCCCTGTTGGACCTGGTCCTGGCCACAGGTGACGACCTGGTAAGGGGCCTCCAGGTCCTTGACCACCTGGGTGATAGCGATCATCGCTTGCTGGAATTGATCATCTAGCGCAGGGTGTCAAGGGCCTACAGCAAGGCGGTAGCCCTAGACTTCAAGAGGGCCAACTTCAACGAGTTGAGATTAGTGGGAGAGGCATTGGGGTTCTCAAGAGCAGGGGAGCTCAGTGCCCAAGATGAGTGGTCATTCTTTAAGAAGACGATACTCCAGGCCCAAGGGGTGACCATCCCAACAAGAAGCAAGGGAGGCAGGAGTGCCCGTAAGCCCCCCTGGCTCACCAAGGGTGTACGGGAATGCCTGATTGCCAAAAAGGCAGCATACAACCGGTGGAAGGGGGATGCTATCTCCAAAGAGGAGTATACCTCCTCTGCTTGGGCCTGTAGGGGGGCTGTCAGGAAAGCTAAGGCGGACATATAGCTAGGACTGGCGTCCAAGATCAAGGATAATAAAAAGTCCTTTTTCAAATATATAGGGAGGATGAAGAAAGCACCAGGAAATGTGGGGCCCCTGCAAGATCTTCTGGGCAATCTGGTGGCTATGCCAGAGGAGAAAGCAGACCTCTTTAACCAATTCTTCACCTCCGATTTCTTGGGCAGGGACTGGGACTTCCCCACCGTGATGCAAGACTGACTCAAGGGGAACACCTCCAGACCTCAGGTTGGGGAGGACCGGGTTAGAGAGCTTCTGGAGGGGCTGGACATGTTCAAGTCAGCAGGTCCAGATACTCTCCACCTCAGCGTGTTGAGGGAGCTAGCAGGGGTTATTGCAGGGCCCTTGGCACAGCTTTACGAACAGTCATGGTGCTCGGGCCAGGTACCAGATGATTGGAAGGTAGCCAACGTGGTCCCCATCTTTAAAAAAGGGAAGAGAGAGGACCCGGGCAACTATAGGCCCGTCAGTCTTACCTCAATCCTAGGGAAACTCTTTGAGAAGATCCTCAAGGAGCACATCTGTGATGGGCCAGCCTCAGAGATGATGCTCAAGGGCAACCAGCATGGTTTCATTAGGGGCAGGCCATGTCAGACCAACCTGATTGCCTTTTATGATCAGGTCACAAAAGCATTGGATGCAGGTGTTGCTGTGGATATAGTCTTTCTGGACTTCAGCAAGGCCTTTGACACCATCTCCCACCCCATCCTCATTAAAAAATTGGGCAACTATGGCACTGATGCCTACACAGTCAGATGGATTGCAGATTGGCTCAAGGATCATACTCAGAGGGTGGTGGTGGATGGGTCATATTCGACCTGGGGAGAAGTGGGCAGTGGAGTCCCCCAAGGCTCGGTCCTTGGGCCCGCACTGTTCAATTTCTTTATCAGCAATTTGGACAACGGGGTGAAAACAACCTGTTTAAATTCGCTGATGATACCAAAATTTGGGGTGAAGTAAGCACGCTAGTAGGGAGGGAAAGACTGCAGCAAGACTTTGATAGGTTACAGGGGTGGGCTAGCAAAAACAGGATGTGCTTCAATACTGACAAGTGAAGGGTGCTGCACTTGGGCAGTAGTAACCAGCAGCACACTTATAAGATGGGAAACTCCCTTCTTGAGAGCATGGAGGCAGAAAGGGATCTTGGAGTCTTTATTGACTCCAAGATGAACATGGACCGACAATGCGAGGTCACAGTTGGCAGGGTTAACCGGACCTTGTAGTGCATCTACAGGTGCATCTCTTGCAGGGACAAGGAGGTGATCCTCCCCCTCTATGCAACACTGGTCAGGCCACAGCTGAAGTACTGTGTCCAGTTCTGTGCGCCCCACTTCAGGACGGATGTGGACAACATTGAGAGGGTCCAGAGGAGGGCCAGCTGCATGATCTGGGGACAACAGGGCAGACCCTACAATGAGAGACTGCGGCACCTGAACCTGTTCACAAGCGAAGGCTGAGGGGGGACCTGGTGACTGTCTGTAAACTCACTAGGTGGGACCAGAAGGATTTGGGAGAGACCTTGTTTCCCTTAGCACCCCCTGGCATAACAAGGAAAAACGGCCACAAGTTGTTGGAGAGTAGGTTTAGATTAGACATCTGTAGGAGCTACTTCACAGTTAGGATGGCTAGGATCTGGAACCAACTTCCAAGGGAAGTGGTGCTGGCTCCTACCCTGAAGATCTTTAAGAGGAGGCTTCATGTCTCCCTAGCTGGGATCATTTGAGCCTAGTTTTTTCTCCTGCCCAGGCATGGGGTTGGACTTGAAGATCTACAAGGTTCCTTCCAACCCTACTTCTATGATTCTATGGTTCACTCACCCCAGGACTCATAGGGTTGGCTGGTCTTTAAAATCTTGCAAGGACAGATGGCTAACAGTAGCCAGATGAGAGTATAAGAATCTGTATTTGTTTTGTTTTCTGTTTCCTAACCTGTGGTCTGTTTTGTTTGCATAACTTTTTCATCCTATGTAATACATACTTTTGGTGTATGTCTCCTTACTGAATGCTTGTGGAAGGAGTGACTTCTGAACAGGTAATATTTCTCTCGCTTGAGAGGGGGACTGTAACTTGCCATGCCTGTCTGGAGCTCCTTGCTTAGCCTTTTCTAGCCACTCAGAGCCAACCATGGTCCTGCAGGCCGACAGTTTGCCCTGGCACCAGTTACCTAGACCACTGAAGCTTTTCTCCTGCCACACCTCTGATGGAAATTTTAATCTTGGGATTGGTGTTACTCCCAGCTCAATGGTATCTAAGGTCACTTGTCAGCATGAGGATTTTGGGGCTCCACCTCTCCTACACCTTACTTAGTGCCATCCCTTTGTTACTTTGATGTTGCCTGGACACAGTATTTTTACCAGTCATCACTCTCATTCCATCCTGTAGGTCTGTCATCATCCTTTTGGCCCTTTCCACAGCCAGGTTTCCAGGTATCCTTTTCAGGTAAGTCCACTGACTCTGCTGAGTCAGTGTGGGGGCAGCTTCAAATACGGAGGCTGCCACCAACCATCACTCTCCTGCTCTCTGCTCCGGTTGCAGCCTCCCCTAGGCTGCTAGGGACTTCCTTCCAGGCCCCCTGTTGGACTGGAGCATGGGGCTTTTATCGCCACCTCACTGCCCTGGCTGGCAAATCAGCAGCGGTACGTGCTTACAAAGTGCGTCCATGCTGGCGCCAGCTTGTTTTCTTCAGCCCATCTCCAGGTTCCTTCTGGCTGTGGTGAAGGAGGCCATAGTGTTCTTGGTAGGTCTTGTAGTCTGCCGCCACCGTCTCGCTCCCAGGTCTTGGGGGGGCTGGGCTGCTGCCGGTGGGGTTGCCAGCATTGCTCATGGTGTGGTGATCTTGCCACAGCCACCATGCTTCCCCAGCTTGGCATGCAGGGATGGCACCCATGGCTCGGGGCTTTTGCAGCTGCCACTGGATGCCTTTGGCTCAGGTCTTTTGCCCCATCACAGGGACCTATAATTTCATCCACAACACTAAATGGATAGGGCGCAAGTGGGCAGTGACAGAGATTGCTCACTGCAGTTGCTGAGTCCAGGTAAAGGCAAAGGAACTGAGGTGCTGGGAAAGAGAGCTATCTCAGGGAAACCTCGGCCTGTTCCTTCGAGCAACTGGGTAGAAACTTGGCGCTCCAGGGGTCCCCCACAGATGGGTTTGCGATGGTGTCCTGTTGAAGAATGTCTTACATTCAAATACTGTACAGTTGGTCCAATTAAAATTCTTGCCTCTTGGATAATTTCTGGACCAGCACAATTAACATGTCAATGTTACACTACTAGAATCTGAACAGGTAATTACTTGATCTGTTAGTGCAAGGGAAATTTGCACCTATAATCAGGTAGATATTAGCTGTCTAATTTCCACTTGTACCTGAAACTGATTATGGGCATAGCTTTGCAGGCATGTAATTTAGAGGGAAAGGCACGGGACTCTTTAGCCTGGAAAAGCGTAGGCTCAGGGGTGATCTGATGGTCACCTATAAGTTTATCAGGGGTGACCACCAGGATCTGGGGGAACGTTTGTTCACCAGAGCGCCCCAAGGGATGACGAGGTCAAACGGTCACAAACTCCTGCAAGACTGTTTCAGGCTGGACATAAGGAAGAATTTCTTTACTGTCCGAGCCCCCAAGGTCTGGAACAGTCTGCCAGCGGAGGTGGTTCAAGCACCTACATTGAACACCTTCAAGAGTAAATTGGATGCTTCTCTTGCTGGGATCCTATGACCCCAGCTGACTTCCTGCCCTTTGGGCAGGGGGCTGGACTCGATGATCTCCCGAGGTCCCTTCCAGCCCTGATGTCTATGAAATCTATGAAATCTGTTCAACCTCCACAAGTGAAGGCTGAGGGGGGATCTAGTGGCCTGTTACAAACTAGTCAGAGGGGACCAGCAGGCACTGGGGGAGTCCCTGTTCCCCCGAGCACCACCAGGAGTGACCATGAATAACGGTCACAAGCTGGCAGAGGGTAGGTTTAGGTTAGATATCAGGAGGCGCTACTTCACAGTCAGGGCGGCTAGGATCTGGCACCAACTTCCAAGAGAACTGGTGCTGGCTCCTACCCTGGGGGTGTTTAAGAGGAGGTTGGATGAACATCTTGCTGGGGTCGTTTGACCCCAATATTCTTTCCTGCCATGGCGGGGGTTTGGACTAGATGATCTGCTCAGGTCCCTTCCGACCCTAGAAACTATGAAACTATAATTTCAGTGTTTAGAGTATTAGCCTAGGCCTTGGGTTCCCTGGATTTCAATCCCTGGTCTACCAGAGACTTCCTGCTTGATCTTGGACAAGATACTTAGGCTCAAAATCCTCAGAGGTACTTAAGCTCTTATTAGTTGCACTTCACCCCTACTGAAGTCAGACAGAAGCTATATGCAGAGGGAGGACCTGGCTGTTAGTCTCTCAGTGCCTCAATTCTCCTTCTGTAAACTGGAATAAACAACACAGACATGTTGTGAGGATAAAACACACTTAAGAGTTAGAGGCAATCGAAAACTATGGTGATGGAGGCCTGACATAGGGAAATGCAGCCCTGTATTTTTCTTTAAAATATTAATTACTGTCACATGGAAGCCAAAACATTAATATATTCACTTCTTAAATAAAAAATAACTAAAAGTAAACCATGAAGAATGTGAGGCTTACACCTGGTTCAATGATCCTCTTTTCACATCCTCAGCAATTGCAGGACAGCACACAATGGTTATTTTAGAGTTTTACAATTCTATGTAACACCCTTACAAACCCTTGAAGAATAACCAAAACAGACAAACTTTCTGTGAAAAAAACTGCAGAGCAACCCCAAACCTACAACACCATGCATGCTGTGCATGTAGAATCAGCCACATACCATGAAAAAAGGTTAAATGAAGAAAACATGCAGAGTTTCTTTTTTTTAATCCTCTCAATTAAATAAAATTGAATTAGAGATAAATACATAAATTTGACTGTACGATTTTTCATTTGAAGTGATTTCCACTCAATCTGATCTCATTTTACACTGAAATCTGAAAGAATTCATATCAGTTTCCAAGAACTTTGAAGTGTCACCAACTACATCTCATTGATTTGATGTTTTAAATGAATTCCAGAATGAGTTAACAAAGTAATACTGCACCATAAAGAATGTAAAATATATTCCCTAGCTAGGAATTTATGTTTAATGGTAGGGTAATAGCACAGTATTAACCATTAAAGCTGTTATTGCTCTGATGAGAATTTTATAATCACTTATATTTTCCCCAGCATTAAATAATATTTTCTGCAATGTTTACATTACACCTAGTTTGTTTTACAGATCTGAATGTTTAGCTGATAGCCTCAATTCTTCTCACATTTCACAATACCATCTTTGCCCTCAACATTGGTTAGCAAGATGTGATAGCGTTGTCCCAATCCCGTAGAGACATATGATATATTGTAATAGTCCCATAAATTTAAGCATGTATGCAAGTCTTTTTAAGATTAGAGTTTAAATGAATGCATGTTACCATTTCACATATCAGCTCCATTGTATTGGGAATGCAAGACTGGAATGGAGCTTCCCAAACTGTCATCTCCTATGTCACTGTAGACTTGAAGCATGAAGTCCAAATAATAGTGTAGATATCATTCCTTTGTTTCACTGGAAAAGTTTAAGTGCAATATTTTGGCATGTGATCTTTCTATCTGTTCTAGCTGCATAATACCACATGCATTTTCATTAACATTTGGTTTTCATCACTTCCACTGACTCAAAACAAAACCTCAGGATTTAATCAGCCTGAAGATTAGGAAAAAAACGCAAGGCAATTTATTCTCTTTATTTGGAGGAAAAAAACCAACTATTACACTACTGTATGATTTTCAGAAATGTAAAGCAGAAAAAACACAATGTTGTTCAAGCAAAGACTGCAAGAAAATAGCTGAAAATATCTTTAAATATGAGATAATCCAGCTATTATATATAACAATATCTGTGCTATCACACTATTGTATATGTGCCAATAAGAACATATTCTGCACATAATGAGAAAGGGAAATAGGGAAGGGAAGATAGTTTTTTACAAAAAGTTTAAGAGTACTTTTATAGCAGGTACCAGGAAACCTAATTAGATTTAGTTATCAACAAGTCTCCTATGACTACCCTCCTGTGTAGGGCTATAAAGTAAAGCGATCTCATTTTGTCAGTTAAATAATTTAAATAACTTAATTAATAAATAATATTATTAAAAACAGTCAAGAGAAGATACAGATAATACAATTCTTACAATTCACAAATCATACACGTTCCTTCATTAAAAGACTGTGTTTGCATAGAGCAAGCAAACAATTCTCTGAAGTACTTTAAATACTTCACAGCTATAAACATCTTGTATTAATTGCATGGGAAAAATCAAACATTCTGAGATGCAACTGAACTCTAAACAAGATTTACACAAAAGCTTAAGACTCACTGCTTTCAGTTTAGAACTACTTTTCAATCTTAACTTGGGAGAACTCTGATCTTTATCCAAAATTTCTTTTTTGTTCCTCTGGAAGTTCAGTTTAATCCAGCTTTCTTAATTCTCACCTTCTCCCTGAACCTTCTAGGCTTGTTATATGATAGCTTAGGATCATTATCCACCCAAGCTAAGGGGGTTTCTCCCTTCATTAATTTCTATAAGAAGATTACAGAGTGCTTGTTTGTTGTTGTTTAAGCAACTGATTTCCCTAAGCTCTTTGTTTTTCCAAATGGTTTACACTTTAATGCCCTTGATTGAATTTCAAACAAGGGATCAACTTGACCAACCAACTCTCTTTAGGAAAAAAAAAGTAGAGAAGAACTTTATGTAAACTACTTACACCAAAAGGGTGCTTAAAAATGTATTCAGCCATTTAGACAGTTTTCAAAGAGATGCATCCTAATTAGCATATCATTCAGGACTTGTTTAGTTTCCAAAGTCAAGGTGACTTTCCTTAAAGCTGAATTTCTCTAATTACAACAACTGAAGTGAGGGGGTGGGGGCGGGTGGGGGGGAAATCTGTCACATTTAATAGTTTTTTATTGATTTGATTTCACATCTTTCCTCCTCCCTACCTCCTAACATGTCCACATCGGAGAAGCATCAGAGTCTTATTTATTTATTTGAAAGCAGGTAGGAGGAACACACAACACGAGCATTGGGTATTTGCTGTTCAATCTGAGTCACATTCTTACTGATGTAGTTGGTTTTAAAAGGAGGAGAAAAAAAACATCTCCATGTATTGTGGGCTACACAGATCATACACTCATGCATGCACATCCAGTGAGTGCCAGATCATCAAAAGCCATATATTTAAGCAGCTACTTTGACTGCAGTGGACTTACAGTGATTTGGCATAAGCTAAGGATCTAGCTCTATATATATTGGTGTCCAAACTCAACTTGATCAGACTTCACTGACTCCAGTAGAGTCCCATTCAATATGATTTGGTCTCTGTTATAGTAATTTTGGGCTATCACAGGATTGTTTATGGAGTGTAAATTGGACATCCTACAGCAATGCTTCACAAACTTTTCCTCAGCATGGCCCCTCACTCCCAACCTGCAGCCCCCCACATCCCCAAGGGCCCCAGGACCAGGTCCCACAGCTCCCTGCCCTCCACAGGCAGAGCCCAAGCTCCAGCTGTTACCAGCTGCAGGCTGCAGCTGGAACGGAGTGCAGAGCCCAGCTTTCCCCCACTACCATCCCCTCCCCAGTGGGCTGCACTGCCAGAGCAGAGCCAATGGGGGATGTGGGCACCCACAATGGGACCCACCCACTGGGCCACAGAGGCTGCTTATGCCCGGAGCCCAGAGATAACCACAGAGCAATTATAAAAATATACAGAATCAAATTAGAATTATTATTATTAATAGTAATTTTAAATCAATAGTTATGTCCTTAGTTTTACTATTAATATACAGGAAAAAAGTGCTGATTAAACATACAACCCAAGCATTGATCACAGTTGTGATTCTCCTTTGTATGCGACCTCATGTAATTGCTACTTTAGATTCAGCTGTGGTAAACAGCAGTGAGACAGCTAAATACCTTCAAAACTTTTTAGAATGTGACCTTATATAATGTAATTGTTATGATGCCAGATTAGTAAGGGAGGCCTGGATATTTTAACCTTAGTGACAATAGGCAACCTTAGTAGATTTAATTTGGTTATGTTTTTATTTATGCTGGTCGACAGTCCTTCAAATTTTGTATTGTTTAATTAAAAAAACACCCAAGAAAACAAAAAAACAACAGCCATTATTCTACTGCATTTTATAATATCACTTAACTGATGACCCATGCTAGAACAATAATCCACAATATTTATCAGATAATCACACCAGAAATCAGAGAAATTAAATCTTTCAAAATTGTGATAGTCTTAAATTACTGATTTGCAGGGATCTTGGTTTTCTTTGTTTAAAAATCCAAAATTCTCTGATAAACTATCCGAAATTCACTGATTAAAACCCCCCAAATCTGTGTTTTTCCACAATTAAAATGAAATGCCACTTTATATATAGGTATCAATTCAACACAATGTTTTATTGATATATTTACAATTTTAAAGCAATTTGGAAGCCTACCAGTGCCTCAATCATTATAATAAAATAAATTCTAAATACCTATACATTTTGCCATTTGATTTTGTTTTCTTTATCTGAGAAAATCAGAACTCCCCCTGTGCCCTTTGCTCACTAAGATGCAGATCCAGCTGCAGATCCAGCTCCCCCTCCCCTCCTGCCCCCTCCACTATGTGGCCCTGAAGAGCCCTGATATGCTGGTGTCCTACCCCTGCCCATGCTGTTACCCCTCATTCCCAACCTACAGCCCCCTGGCCCTACCAGTGCCCCTGACTCCCAACCCACATTCCCCTGTTCCCACCACTACCCCTCACTCCTGGCCACCAGGCCCCTGCCCCTCTCAGCCCTGCTCGTGCCCCCCACTCCTGACCCACAACTTCCTGGCTTTGCTGGTACCCCTCTCTCCCAGTTGGTTGTTCCCTCCTGACCTGCAGCTCCCTGGCCCTGCTGGTGGCCTTCACTCCTGACCCACAGCCTCCTGCCCCTGCTGGTGCCCCTCACTCCTAACATCCCCCACCCCCAGCCAAATCAGTGCCCCGCATTCCTGGCCCATTGCCCCACACCCCTGGCCTCAGCACCCCAGTTTGTGAGGAAGGGGTGGGTGTGTGGGTAGAGGAGGTGTGGGCATAGGTGATGTGTCAGGTGGGTGGGGAGGCATGTGATCCCCCAAATTTCTGTGCCCACAGCGGGGCATGGGGCACATGGTCTGCGGCCTGGCTGGACCAGCTCCATGCAGGAGCCACCTCCCTGTCCGCCAAGGTGAGGCACAATAGTGGTGTGAAGTTGTCTTCCCCATTGCTGCCAGGTTAGGTGGGGGGCACTTCACCTTGGCAGCCATGGCAGCATAGCCCTCCCTTCCATGCCAGGTCCCACCCATTGGGTCACAGGGGCAGACCATGCCCAGAGTTGTCTCAGCCCAGCTGCAGCCCCATGCCCTGCTGTGGGTGCAGAAATCTGGGGGGGAGGGGCATATGTCCCCTCTCCCTCCTGACACATCACCTGTGCCTCCCCACCTCCTCACATGTCACCTATGCCCCTCCCCACCTCTGTACACTTACCTTGAGGGAGCTGCGGGAGCTGCTCTCCTCTGCACTGCCTAGCTGCCACATGCACATGATGCCCCCTGTTCCCTGCATCCCACTCTCCCCAGCCCCAAGCAGCCTTTTGCAGGCTCAAACTCTGCAATCCTGCAAGGGGAAACCTGTGGTTTTCCCAGGTTTTTTTTTCCTTTAAAAGAGAAAATATGTGTTTTTCTCCTTTCATGGAGAGAATCTGCATTTTGTCATGTTTTTCCACAGCAAACAGAAAACCCACATCCCTGCTTATTTGACATTTCCTCAGCCATTAGTGTTTTCTCAGCCAAGTTTTTTAATAGCTTAATTTTAGAATATTTTATTCTTCATGAAGGCTACTGGAATTTCACTCATGTGCACTCTACAACCTGTAGTAATCAGGAGGTAAGTAATATCATATCTATTTCATGAGGTAAGGTCAAATATCATTACTTGATTATTATGAATCTAGGGAAAAGACTTTCTGTATGCCAGGGTTTGGTGCTAAAATGAATAATTATAGGAATTAAAATAAATAGTGTAGTCCACTTGAGAGTCCTGTGTATTTAAACTGTGTACAAACCATTCAAAAATATACATTTGCAAATGCTAGATAAGTGTTTGTATTAGGTTAAGAATCTTTTCCTTCGTTTAGGCATTTGAATGACCCTATAAAATTAATTTGATGATGATGTATATAATCTGTTACTAAAGGAGTACTGTCACTTAAAGTAACATCCACATTTTAATACCTCTTTTCTCAATCTCATCTCCTACTGTCAACACCATCAATTTTAGCAGTACTCCTTTCCCTATCTCTTTCAACATAAAAATGCGGTCCTTCCAGTATCATTATTATCAACCTGAGCAAACTAAATGTGAAAAGGTGCCACTAATAGGACAGCTTTTGACATCACATCTTGAACCAGAATAAGCAAACAGGCAAGTCAAATCTTCAGGGTCAAGCTTTGAAGTCAATTTTCTGACCCGGGAAATCATGTTCTGTGACAGTGATGACAAACGCTGAGCACATGCCTTGTATAAATATGTCTATGAATGTTGCATTACAAACATTCACAGTCACCGTTTCACTCTTGCCGAATGTGAAACAAAAAATGTGAAGTTTAAGCTTAAAAATGTCTACTGTTTGACAGACACATCACTTTCTTTAAAATAAAGAAAAATCTAAGTTTAAATTGACTTCTTTAAAACATAGTCAAAAGCAGAGTTTTATTTTTTCTTTTAAATATGACAAACAGAATACATACATTTAATTTTCAATTGACCTTAGACATGTAAATAGATTCAGATAGCTACTTAATGGAAAAAGCACAAACATTTTTGTTATTTGGACTCTTATGCTAAAAGCATCCTCTAGTGAGGCTTTCTAGGTACAGGACTGAAAAAGTCATTGTTTATTGATTTCAAAACCTAACAGACTAATTATATATTTGTAGATGACTTGACAGATTTACAAAACTGCTATATGATTTTATAATGGAACATGCTCATGTTAATCTCCATCTATGGAGATAGCTAGAGGGGGCTGACCTTTATCTCATATTTAAAACACAAGCAATAACTGAAATTCATTTTCAATTTATTTTCCAATCATATAAAAGGAAGGGGGAAAAGATTACTTTATTGAATCTTTTTAGCTGGTAAAGGTTGGAGACACGCAGTCTTGATGCTTTCCAAGGAGCTACAGGGACAGTCTATAGGGAACAGACTTAATCGAATAAACTAATCTTTGCTGTGGAGATTAAGTAGATGGCTACAGCAGTGGAGTAACAGCAGAATGCAAAGTATCAGCAGCACCATCAGCTGCTTTAAAGGGGCTGTAGGCAGTGGGAGAGCCTCCCTGTTGGGTCCACCCTACTGATCCTGCAAATTTGGTAAACTTCATGGAAATTTAATAATGCTGCTGCATTGTGTTTGCCTGCTGAGCAAACAGTCTGGTGCTGCAAGGCACATATGTGATGATTTACAAGCATTTTTTTGGAAGATACTGTAGTTACTTCTGCTCAAGCCTGGGGCCCTTATAGCTGAAGAGAGTATATACTGTGCACATCCTCCAGGTAAACAGCATCTGGGGTAAGGATGTGGTTCAAAGCAGTTCCTGACAGTGGGTAAACTGCATTACTTTGAAAGCACATCTTTTCAAACAGTGTTTGATTCCCCATGCCAATACATACATGAAGTACCATATTAGAATCAATTATGCTACATCTCAACTGGCCAACATATTTCTGTACTTTTATATGAGTTATAATATCTAATTATTTTGTTGCTGTTCTTTTGTTTCCCTTGCTGTCTGCTGCTCTCAGAACTAAGAATGAATTTTCTTCTGGCTAATTACAGACTCTTTCTGAGAATATGTTATGGACAGCGCCCTCACTCTGTAGAAACTATACTTTGAAGTTGGTGTAAAGAAATCCAAAACACACCTCTCTGGCCTGTGCCAGGTATGGCAATGAAAAAGGGAAATAATTATGAATAGGAACAATTTAGGCTTAAATTAATCCCTCGGGCTTTCCTATTGGTCTGCTCTCAATCCGATGGTGGAGCCTCAAAAAGGGATAAAAAGCCAGTATGCCCAGCAACCAGGGAGTTTTTGTCAAGGGACTATGAAGAAGGGCTGAGAAGAGCAGGTGGAGTTAACTAGCAGAGTGGAGCAGTTGCCCCAGAAGAGCCCTGAAGGGAGCAGCAAGTGGCTGTGTCCCTGTCCTGCCATGAGGGAGCCGCGGTGACAGTGCACAGATTGGTACATGGAGGGTCTGGGAGAGGTCGGGGCTGTGGCAGCTGCATGAGGCAGCGCAGGTCTCCAACCCTGTATGATGCAGGAGTGGTGGTGCAGAGATCGGTGCACAGAGGGTCTAAAAGCGGACAGGATCCCAGTAGCTGCACAAGGCAGCGTGGGTCTCCAGCCCTACACTAGGCAGGAGCTGGGCCATTGGTGAATGGATCGGTGCACGGGGCTGTAGAGCTGACAGGTTGCCGTGCCTGCAAAAGGTGGCACGGGTCCCGGTGCACAGGGCGGTGGGCAACAGGCTGAGAGAGGGCTTATAGGCCCCAGAGGCTACACCAGGTAGCTCGCACCTTGCTTTGAGCAGTGACTGGATGGTCCAACCACCCCTGCGATGCCGGGAATTGTGAGTTACCCTGAAAGAGGATTTCCACAGGGGAGGAGGGGTCTTCCTCACTCTGGGGATCAAGGGGAAGCCCCTGAGAAGTGGGGACGATTCACCCCTGGGCACAGAAGGGAGTCTAGGGTCCCTGTTTGTTAAGGGTGGCTTCATTGTTATGGGCCCCTCTTAGCTGAGCAATCTGAGAGAGGGTAATGATGTTTAATCAGGTAATGGGATCTTTCCCTGGGTTGCCATTTCTTCTTTGGGCACTGCTGCTGTGCCAATAGTTGTGGTCTGGGTATTTATGCCTATGGGATTCTGTTTATAATATTGTTTTCCTACTGTTATATGAGAGGACTGTAAGCTGCTTATGCCTGAATCTATTTTATTGGTTATTTCTGTATATGTGATATAACCTTATTGTGTTCTGTTCAGTTATTGTCCTGGCCCTGCTAAATTGTGATTAACCTGAGTTTTGCTGTTGAGAGCTGCTTTTTTGCCTGTTGAGGGGCAGGGGCTGGATCCACAGAGGACTGTGCCTGTGCCTAAGATAAGAGTGAATAAAAGTATTCTGGGGGTAAATCTCTATGTGTAAATAATATATATGTAAAAAAAAAATATATATATATATATATATATAGAGAGAGAGAGAGAGAGAGATTTGAATGTAAGTTTATGGTTATAAGTTTTATGTTATGTCGTATTATTAAACCTGTAAATGGTTAAGTATCACTGGGTGTTCTGGTCTTGGCTTCATTCTGTAGGGTAAGGAGGTGCGCTGGCCTTCAGCTAAACTGCCACACTCCTGCAGCATTCCTGCACCCACTGACATCCCTTCAATTGGAGCGGGAGTACCCTCTGCGTACCACCCAGGTTACAATAATAACAAACATTTTAACAAAAACATTTTAACAAAAAAATACATCTGTCTTTGGATTCAGTAACTTGAAAGAAATCTGCAATTGTTTTGCTGATTCCATCAAGTTCACAGGGTAAGCTGTGCTCATCAATATGAAGGTGTACAACTCATGCATTTGTTAGGATTTTAGCTTAAACCAACCATCTCTGAAATATTGTAGTTACAGTTAATAGGAGTGGGTGCCAATACTTTGACCACAGGCCAAGGTAGCTGTTTATGTGTTTACCTAGTTTACACTGGCTATTCCAGGGTGCAATATTTAACTTAAGTGTTTAACTGCAGTTGGCATTGTGGTTCACTCCTGGAGGAGGCCATCTTATTCAGAGATTGATGCTGTTTGTGACAATGACTGTGAAAGATGCTGCAAACCAATTTCCAGTCTGATTCAATAACTGTTTAAGAATGAAAACAAGCTATAGAGGGCAGAGGAGCTCTTTTTCCCAAGCAGCACCCAACAGAGAGTATAGGTACTATTGTGTGCAAACCGCACCCAACAGAGAGTATAGGTGCTGTCATGATGCAAATAATAAACATGAATAATAAAAACATCAAAGCTCTTTTTATGGTTGCTAAACCATTACTGAAGTAGGTTAGAAATAGGTTTAGACTCCCTTTGTTCACTCCCTCACTCCCATAAGCTCAGTCTCACAAATTATATCATTAGTCAGAATTATGGCTGCCTCCTGTGTTAGGCCTCTGTGCTAGATCCAGTTAAAACAACTATTATAAAATATTTTGGCTGTCCTTTGGTCAAATACCATAGGCTATAGTATTATGCCTAAAAACATACACCAATATTGCAGTGTTTATGGAAACATTTTATATGCACACACAGACACACAGTTTTATAAAGAGGCATAGTATAATCTTTCATATACAGGACTGGAGTGAATCAATTCCTCTTTCAACCCAGTCCCTAGAGAATCTGAAGCAGACTTAAGCTGAAGGCCTAAGAGAATAAATAGAGCAAAGGGCCTTCTTAGTCTTCACCCTGCTTCATGGGGTACCTACCCATGCCATGGATGGAAATTATGGCAGCTGAAATTCAATGAATACCTGACTTTCATCCACTTTCACCTTCAAAAAGATCATCTATGTAATGTGATTAATCAAAAACCATTTCCCCCTAACTTCCCAATAAAGACTATGGCACTTTAAAAGACAGAGACATAATTAGTGTATTTTGCATCCTGGGCAAACTCCCCCAAGCAGATGCCTTGGCACAGAAAAGCAGAAGCAGAGTGAGGGAGGCAGAAGTAGGGTAGTTTTACTTGCCTGGCATGCAGCTCTTCTGGATGAGTGGTACATATCTGTGCAGATCTGCTCCAGCCCACCTCTTACACCTGAGCAGTCAAGGACTGCCATGACAAAGAATGGCAGGGGGAGGAAACACCAGTGCCCTACTTGTCCATTTAGTTACACTACTAACAGCAGACCTTATTAATGACACACAAGATTATATTACTCCACTCAAAAAGGAGGGCATTTCCAAAGGTTGAAACCTAGTATGGTGAGATGGCACATGCATGGAGAGAGTCAAGTTTTGAAGGTGGAATGGTTTCAAAAAGTTTGGTGCACTTTGGTAACTAAATTATTAGTCCTATTATACTTCTATTTTCCTCTTCTATCCAAACCTCTTCCCTTCTACCTACCTTTTTCTCTTTTCCCCTTAATGCTTACTGTTTGTGACAGGCATGTATGTAGCTCAGGTTGATGCATGTAGCTGGTAGTATATATGTGTGATGTCTGTAGGTATTATAGGGCTTTCTAGTACTGCCCTAAGCTCATCTGCCTACAGGTGATGACAGGCTCTGCATCACCAGGTCTGTCAGGAAGTGGATCTTACATTTTCTCACTTGCCACAGCCTTGATGACCTATATAATCCCAGGAGGCAATGCCCATGGTGATCCTGCCTGGTCTTGATCCCCGTGTTTTCTGTGGGGCTCCAAACCTCCCTTTTACCCCAGCCTAGCCTCTCCAGATGGTGTTTTACAATATACTTCTGCAGCCAGGTTGCAGTGCTGCCTGTTGTAAACTTATTTCCCCTACCCTGGGGTGTCCTAGTGCCTCTTTTGGGTACACCCTTTCAGGGACCGGTCTTGGACTGTGCTCCAAAAAAGCAAAAGAAACAGCAAAAGAAATCACAGAAAACCCCGGCTGCTTCTCAGCCTTCTTGTCAGGCTCTGGCAATGTCCCTTTTCTTGTGATCAGGTGGTCAACCTCTTAATCATCATAATTCAGGCAAAACAATCCTTTAGTCCATTGTTTGATGTGTGCTAGCCTGTCCTGCACCCCTATGAATGTTCACAGTCTCTTTGGGGTCTCCCCCTGTGCAGGAAGGCTCTACCTGTGGCTGTAGAGTTTTGCTTCAGGCCCTCCTCCAGATCCTCTATTGGAAAACTCCAGTCCAGAGATTCTCTCAGGCCTTGTGGACTCCCTCACTCCAGATCCTCAGGTGCAGCTCCGCTCCAAGGATTACCACTAGCCCTGTGTTTGCAGGCCTCTGCCTGCCTCAGGGTCACTCCAGCAGTGTTTCTCAGGCACATTCCCCAGTTTCTGGCTGCCCAGACGCTCAGCCACTCCTCTCTCCCTGTGGCCTGCAGGGAATTGACCCTTCTCTGCCCCTCTCAGGGGCCGGAAATACATTTGACTGGCCTTCCTCCGCCAATCCTGAACAAGATGCTGCTCCGGAAATTGGGTGGCTTTTTTCCTTCCTTTCCGGGCTGCAGCTGCAACCCTGCCGGCCCTCCATGCTGTAAGTTCTGTCTCACTCCTTCACAATATGTATGTCTGATATCTTTGTGGGTCCCAACAGAACCAGAAAATGCGAAGTCAAATGTTCTCAACAATGATGATATGGGTCAAATGGGAACTGGGGACACCTACAAGTTGTGGCTTTCGTCCGGCCAGCAAGCCATGCCTAGAAAATGAGAGGCTACTTGCTCTCATCATAGACCTGCCAGGGATGGCAGCTAGAGGTGTGCAAGGTAGGCCCCATTTGATTCAGATTCAACTTAAATCAGGGACAGTGATTCAATTCATTGATTCAGATCATTGTCCGTGATTCGATCTGGTTGAATCTGAATTTGAAGGTTTGATGCTGATTCGGAGACACAGCTTTAAATGTTTTTCCTACATACCTCAAGGTACCAGCATAGCTTGTGAATGCTGTGATGCCGGGGCGCATAGAGTATGCCACAGGAGTGTGGGGTGGGGGGGCCTTCACATGCTCGGCAGTGAACCCAGAAGTGCTTCTGGTCCACTTCTGGGTCTGCCAAGGAGTGTGTGGGGGTCCCCTCCCCTGTGCCCCCCCCACTCAGCAATCAGCCATGACCTGGGTGCCTCCCCCCAACCCAGGAGGCACCAGTCGCTGAGCTGGGTGGGGGTGCAGGACCCCAGCATGCTCCCTGGTGGACCTGGAAATGGACCAGAAGTGCTTCTGGTCTACTTCTGGGTCTTCTGCCAAGCACGCTGGGATGCTTCCCACATTTCTGTTGGATGCTTCATCCACCCCAGCATCACAGCATTCATGAGCTGCCTGCTACCTAGAGGTATGTAGGAAAACCACTTAAAGCTTTGTCTATGTCTGAATTGCTGACTGTCTCCGAATCTCTCTGAATCAATTCAGAGGGTTTTGACTTGATTCAGAGAGATTAAAGGGTCCTCTGATTTGATTTGGATTTGTAGATTCAGCCATTAAATCAGGCTGAATCTCTGCCAGATTGAATCAGGGACCGAAGCTTTGTGAAGCCTTAATGGCGGCTATTGGGTTAGAGAGGCCTGAGCTCCTTTCACAGCCTCCCCTCCATAAATTCAGAACCAACTCTTATTTTTATAATCCTAAATAAAAACAACAGAGGAATTTGCCTGCAAGAACTTAGATGTCCCACATCCAAAAACACCTATGTTTATGCTGTAGTTCTCCTCAGGAGTTAATAATGTAAGTGCCAATGAATTCCAAAGTGCCTTCTGGGATATAACTAACCAACTACTGAGACCTTTCCATGATTTCTCTGTCTGTCTGCCCTACAACACAACGTGTCAGAACTGATGGGGTCTCATGTTCAGAAAGGAGAAAAATTGGGGGAAGGGGGAGTTTGACGGGAGAGGGGGAGAAAGTGAATTATTTCTGCAGGGGGACAATCATTTGAGTAGCCCTGCACTGCTATTGCTAAACTGAATAAGAAAGAAGAGCCCAGGAAAAGCCCCTGCCCTTGAGGAAAGTCAACCAAGAAGGCAAACATAACAGAGAAAAACAAACTCCATTAAGTCCAATCTAAGAGAAAATGAGATGCCCCAGATCCCTTACCCTCTTATTTACACAGAAGTTAAAGGGGTAACTGCAGCTTGTGTCCAAGTACCCTAGCCAGCTTTCAACCATCTAGCCAGGGTTCTGTGCATGGAGGTCAGTACAGATGAACAGTGCAAGTATCTGCCCAGTACCTCAGGTGTGTTTTACTACCCATGCTGAGCTTCATGCTGCTGTGGCTAGACTGCTACTGGTATTTAAGGTATGTGATTTAAAGTTGTCTCAATTATGTCTATCCACGCTGCAGTCAGCTTCACCACAGGGCCCAACTAAATATGTTGTTTTTACCCATTTTTTGTTGGCTCATCAATAAGAGCTTGTCTTCATTAGAGAAATTAGGCCATGTTAGAACATCACCTGTAGGGTTAATCACAACTTGCTGACACCATATTAAAATTAAGCATCCTTGGCTTCAATGGCTGCAAAGTTACATTTAACATTGTATTAGTTAACATGATTCCTAGATCTAATTTCATAGTGAAGAAAAAGCTTGGAGAAATGAATACTAAGTTCATTTCCTCACCTATATCATGGGTGCTCATCTCAACCTGATGGCATCTCCAAATCAGAAGAATGTGTATGAAGCAGGAGAAACTGTTTAAGGTACATTTTATTGGAAGGAAGAACTGCATTCTATCTTAGGCAATTTTTTTAAGCAGATAAAAGTAATACCTAGAGAGTAAGTAGTGGAGAATGCAAGATGTCCAGAATAATTTTGGAGCTGCCTATTTCTGTACAGGAATCCTGAGAATAGGGAAAAACAACCTGACAGAGGTGGTAAAGTTACTTGGTGTAAAAAGGCTTCTGCTCTAACTGCATGCATGTCTGCAGCCCATCACATGGTTGGCAAATGCTGTATCAACTAGGTTTCCCAAGGGGAACTTTGGGTCTCTTCCCACAGCTGCCTGCAACAGCTTACATGGCCTGAAGCCACTATCAGAGCTGGATAAAGGCTCCCTGCAACATTCTTGCCACCATTCTGTTGCATCCATCTGGCATTAGAGGCTCTGATTGCTTTCACTTCCCCTCTGTATAAGGAATGCATCATTATGCTCACTACTCTTCTGACCTAGGATCTGTAACCTATCCCTGTAAGTCCATGCTAGGGAGCTTTCCTCTCCCATTAGAAAAATCAAACTTTCCAAAGGGCTGTTCCCAGTTAGCTACTGTGGGTGCCTATACATGTGCGTTGAGGCTGCTCCAACCTGCTGTAGTTATGGTTTGTTGGAGTAGACTCAATTAATTGAGTCTGCTAGAGCATGGTAATTACCATGCTTCAGTAGACTCCAATGTCACATGTATCAGCATCCCCACACTGAAAAATGGTGGCAGGGGCACTTTAATTAAAGCTCATTTGAGAAGCTTTAGTTAAGGTGCCCCTGCTAACATTTTTCAGCATGAGGACACTGATACACATGATGCTCTGGGAGTTTTAAATACAGCACCTTTCAGAGCCACTCTAATTAAAGCTCCCCCCTCCCCTGCCTCCTGGAGCATGGGTATGACCACCCTGTGCTGCTGGGCACAAAGTGGCAGTCAATGGTGACACAGTACAGCAATCAGTTAAGCTCTGGCCAGACCAAATTTTCCACTCCAAAAGTATCTCTGGCCTTGTACAGACATTCCGTTTCTCCTGGGAGAGTGTACTGATGTTCATGTTTTTTCTCCCAGAGCAACAGTGGTTGCTTTTTGGGGAGACTTGGGAACAACCAGGGTTAAATAATTCCCAGGAGGGTTTCTCCTGAAAGAGCCAATGCCTGTACATGCTGTCTGTTTATGAAGTTAGGTAACTTCATTCACCTCATCATCATAGTAACTGAGCAATTTCCAATTCAGAACAGAAAAATGGAGTTACTGATTGAACTGCAAACTGCCACAATCACACATATTTTTGGAGCCACACTGTATCACTGTGAGCTTTCCAGCTGCTGCTACTACCAGCTGATTGGCTTCTCAGTTGAAGGAGAGAGGGATTGCTCTTACTTCTTGCTGATGGCCTTTTATCCCCTGGGGCATAAAGCATAGACTAATCCAGAAGATTAGCAGGCAATGGACCAGGCAATCACAAGCCCCTCACCCTGCTGCAGGCTTGCCTGGGCCAATAGCTTGCCTGGCAGGGAATTCTGAATCCCACACATCTCCTGCCAGCTCCTGGAAAGCGGAATCCCCATATAGGCAAGGAGCTACAGCTTAGTCATGGTGACAAACACTGCACACACCTTATCTTGTAGAATTCCACAGTTAGACTGGTGGAAAAAAAGAAAAAAAGATGGAAAGCACAGCCTTTTTCAAAGCTCTCCCAAGCATATAAATAATGTAATAGCATCCAAAGACAGCAACACAGTACTCCTGATGCTGCTCATTAAACAGCTAACAATGATCAAAGTTTACCCACCCCACCAGAACTATGTCATTTTCATGGCACAGTGATACCCCTTTTATCCATAAGGAACTGGGATAGCTCATTTGATATGCAAAGCTCTACCTGTGAATGTGCCAAACTAGTTCTTATAACTAAATACTCTTCAGTAAAGCACAAAATATGAGCTGGTTTATAAAGAAAGAAAAAGACCACAGTTATTTTAACTTGGTGTAACTTATGCAGCCAAATGAACAAGGCCACGTACTGGGAGTTAGAAGATTCATGATCTAATCACTTCACCCATTGTCTATTTTGGATCTAAGATTTGGGAGGGGAGGAAAACAGTCTCTTACTGTTTCTAGTAGGACTGTGTGAAACGGCGCTGTACCATTTTGACTTCAGTTTCGAGGTTTGGACGCAACAGTGTTTTGTTTCAAATTTCATTTTGAGTCAAAAAAGCTGTTCCATTTTGCTTTGTCGATGTTTTGCCCAACCGTCAGGTTGCGGAAATGAACTCAGCCCAGCTGGGCTGAGTTCTCAATCCTAGCCCCACGATTGGGTGAGTGGGAAAAACAAACTCAGCCCAGCTGGGCTGAGTTCCGATCTCCAGCCCAATCATAGGGCTGGGGAAGGGAACTGAGCGAAAGAGCTCAGTTCTTGTCCCCAGCCCAATCTCAGCATTTGGGAGGGGAAATGAGTCTGTGCTCAGTTCCCTTCCTCTGTACTGTGATTGGCTTCCCACAGCCCAGCGGTGGGAGATGGGGAGAGCCAGGGCTGCGCTCCCAGCTTCTGCTGGGAGCGCAGCCCTGGTTCCCCCCTGTCTCCCACCACCTCGCTGCTGGTTGCTTCAAAACTCGAAAAGTTTTGAAACTTTTGAAACATTTTGACTGGCCTCTTTTTGTTTCAAGGCCATTTCAAAATCCTTTGTTTCAATTTAATTTTTTTGTTTCAAGCTAAAAATGCATCAAAACAGTGTTGAATCGAAACAGTTGGCGAAATTTGCACAGCCCTAATTTCTAGTGTGTAAACAGTGACACTCTGGTCAAAGAAGATAACAGGTTGATATGTTATGTATAAAGAATTACTTGATTTCTATTTTAGTTTTGACAATTATTTCTAAATCCTTAGGAAGTTCTTTACAACCCTGGCATTTTATATAAAAAAGGAGACCAAGTCAATTTCAGCTTCTAGTGACCTTAATGGAAAATTTTTATGAACAGCAAGGTCAGGATTTCATCTTTAGAATGCAATACATCATCAGCAAAGGGCAAAAAATAAGCAAACACTTAAAGCTAATAATTAATCTATTTTAATAATGATGCCACAGAATTTTTTTTTAATTCTTCTCAATTTTGCAAAGTAGAAATGAGCCTTTTAACTTTATGGAGCTAACAGAAATATAACTACAACTGTTCACTTAGAATGCTAATATATATTGCATCTTTTGCCATCCACTTAACTGATTTAGAAATGTTCTAAATTATACCCTCAATAACAAAAAAGAACGTGTGTGCGTATATATATACGTGTATATATGTGTGTGTGTGTGTGTGTGTGTGTGTGTGTGTGTGTGTATATATAATCTTCAAAAAAGATTTTGTGTATGTATATATTCTTTTTTGTTATTGAAAATATTATATAATATTCACACACACACACTTTTATTACTGAAAGTATAATTTAGAAAAAGCCATTTCTAAATCAATTTAGTGGATAGCAAAAGATGCAATATATACTAACATTCTAAGTGAATGGTTGTAGTTATATTTCTGTTGGTTTCATAAAGTTAAAAAGACTCATTTTTACTATGTGAAATTGACAGGATTTTTAAAAGTTTTTTCCACAGCATCCATATTAAAATGGATTAATTATTAGCTTTGGATGTTAGTGTGTGTGTGTATGTGTGTGTGTATGGATTGGACTGCTATAGCTGCTGCTTTTGCACATTTTATTTAAATTCATGCTGAAACTGAATTTCAGACTCTATATCAGATATTGTATTTTGGTCTTAAAGTTCTGAAGCAAGTAAGAATGCAGTAGAACAAAAACTTAAAAAGAAAGATCTGAGTACACAGTTTGTTTCCCCCTCACTGTGTTAGCCCTTCAACAGGTATTAGTTTAAGTGGGTTTTACTGTCTATCTTATAGACATTCCAGCAGAAAATGGAACATTTAAATATGCAAGCTTTAACTAATCCCTCAACACGCAGCCTATGGACTTTGTAGGATTATCCCTTATTATAATGCTGTTAGAACTGATACAAAATTGCAGTTTGAGATTAAACACTGGAATTGCTAAATATGCTTCTCTGCATTCTCAGTTTCATCCTGTTAAAATATCTAATATTTTAAAATATTCCTTTAAGTGTCCCAAACAACATTTTATGTAGAATCATAACATGTTTAGATTTGTATAACATTATTTTATTCTTTACATGTTATGCTTACCACTTAAAAATTAGTATTTTTTTTCTCTGAGCTTCATACAATTTATACTGAGGAAAAGATTGGTATGCTTAAATATCTTTTGAGATTTGTTATAGGAATCATAACAAACCATATTTTCTCTTCCCCTCCATTTTAATTAATGTGATACTACTGTAGTTGAACCCTTTCCCAACCATTTACTGTTAGGTCTTTTTCCTATATACAATACCTCTGCTTAGGGATCCACTCCACTGAGGGAACCAAGTTCATTTGCATCCATTGGCAATGCTAAATGTTCAGCTAACAGATGGGAATCTAATTGCAGACCTGTTGTCTGGACATTGTTAACAAATGCAGTAGTAGCAGTATACAGGACTTTTTTTGGAACTGAATTTGGGCTGGCAGAAGGGATACTCCAGCTAATTACCAACATCTGAATTTCTTATTTAGTGGAGGGAAATATGAAACTAGACATATTTAAATAAGTAAAGACTGAGAACTGGTCAGAAAATGCTAGATATTAGCCTGAACAAGCAACTGCAGAGCAACTTTTTATAGGTTTTGCCTATCTCAATGAGGATTCCATACATACACTTTGCAAGAGTTTGTTTCTTTAACTACTGTGGGTGACAAAATGCAATAGCAAATAAAAATTAAGCTATGTAAAGATTACCTAGCTCAAACTATGGATGAAAACACCTTGTCTTACTGTAATACCCGTACTGTAACTATTATAATAAAGAAGAATGCTGATTATTTCAACTTTATGCACAGTAGGCATATTTCTTCTAAAAGAAATGCAAATCTGGGTCCATTCTGAGCCACAGGAAGAACAGGGAGGCAAGACAGTCTGTAGAAAGGTTTGAAATGATCAAATTGTGTAAATTAATTTGGCATTTTGTTTGCCAAGCAAGGGTGCATAATAGAAATGTCTGTCTACAGTTTTTCCTCCCATCCAAAAGAATGTGAATAAAAATTAAGATCACTGTTGTAGTGGACTGAATTAAGACATGCATCTTCACTTTAGTTTTTTGAAAGTAGGTACTGTTTTTGATTTGGTATTACTTCATTTGAATTACTCTCTGAAGATTTCCATATATTTGTTTTTCACAACTGGCTTCACTGTCTTAAAGTTACATGCATCTACCATGCTATAGATCTTTCTAAATCAAAAGAATTAAGAACAAAACAAGGCCTAAATTTCACCTCCAGTTCACTGTTCATACGATCCTTATAAAAAAGGGCCTGGAAAATTGTAAAACATTGTAATATGCAAGAAAGTGCCTTTAATCAATTGAATTTGCTTTCACCCTTTGCCAGGTTACATTTTGGTGGATGACAGGTAATAGGGCCTCATAAAATAACAATACAGAGTTGGCATTTAACAAATTCAACAGTCTCGTAATGACTTCTTTTTCTCAGTGATGCTACAATGGGATAATATTCAGGTGTTATCTGCGGGATTAGTAACAGGATCACAAAGACTGCACAGACTGAATGCTAGAGAATGGATGGAGGACCTGATCATGTTTCCTCAGAACTCAGTGCTAAAACTCATTTTGACTTCAGGTAAAACCAACTTTCCCTTCATATATAGCAGTCCATAATCAGTAGATAAGTAATAGTGTGAAAAGTAGTATCTACAATGTCTGACATGGGTTAGGAATTGTGCGATAATCTTACTTAGATTCATAGATGTTAGGGTCAGAAGGGACCTCAATAGATCGAGTCTGACCCGCTGCTGTGGGCAGCAAAGACCACTGGGGTCAGACGACCCCAGCTAGGTGCTTGTCCAGTCTCCTTTTGAAGACCTCCAAGGTAGGGGAGAACACCACCTTCCTTGGAAGCCCTTTCCAAATTCTGACAACCCTTACTGTGAAGTTCTTTCTAATGTCCAACCTAAATCTGCTCTCTGTCAACCTGTGGTCATTGGTCCTAGTTACTCCAGGGGGTGCCCTCATAAATAGAGCATCTCCTGTTTCCTGCTGCCCTCCCCAATGAATTTATAAGCAGCCACAAGATCCTTCTCAGCCTTCTCTTGAGAAGGCTGAAGAGATCTAGGTCCCCGTCTCTTCTTGTACAGCCTTGCCTGCAAACCTCTGACCATACCTGTGGCCCTCCTCTGAATCTTCTCAAAATTCTCTGAATCCCTCTCAAAGTGTGCCGCCCAAAACTGGATGCAGTACTCCAACTGTGCCCTGACCAGTGCCACATAGAGGGGAAGCATCACCTTCCTAGACCTGTTTGTTATCCATCTGTTAATGCATGATAAACTGTGGTTAGCCTTGTCGGTCACTTCATCACATTGACGACTCATGTTCATTTTGGAGTCAACGATGACTTCAAGATCCCTTTCCACTGCTGTGCTGCTGAGAAGGTCACCCCCCAGCCTGTAAGTGTGTTGGTGGTTCTTTTTGTCCAGGTGCAGCGCTTTGCACTTGTCTTTGTTGAACTGCATCCTATTTTGTTCTACTCATTTTTCCAATCTGTCCACATCTGCCTGGATCCATTCCCTATCTTCTGGTGTGTTAACTTTGCCCCATAATTTGATATCATATAAGAACTTGGAAAGGATGCTCTCCATGCCCTCGTCCAAGTCACTGATGAAGACATTGAATAACACCAGTCCAAGGACTTTGCGTGACTCTACTGCCCACATCTTTCCTGGTCGATATTGATCCATCACCACTCTCTGGGTGTGACTCCTAAGCTAATTTGCACTGACCATGTAATCATCACATCACATCCTGTCAGTTCATTTATGAGAACAGAATGAGATACTGTACCAAAGGCCTTCTTAAAGTCTAGGTAGATGACATCTATCTTGATTCCTGCGTCTAAGCATTTTCTTCCCTGGTTGTAAAAAGAAATAAGGTTAGTCAGGCAGGATCTACCTGCAGTGAACCTGTGCTGATTTCCTTTCAGCATTATTTCCCCTGCTGGGCTCCCACAAATGTGATCCTTAAGCATTTTTTCCAGAATTTTCCCAGGGATAGAGGTGAGACTAACTGGCCTATAGTGTCCCAGTCCCGCCTTCCTCCCCTTCTTGAAAATAGGGACCACAGTGGCCCTTTTCCAGTTCTCTGGGACCCAACCAGAGCACCATGAGTGTTTGAACAGCCATGCCAGTGGCTCTGCTATGACACTGGCCAATTCTTTCAGCACCCTTGGATCAAGTTCATCCAGGTCCACTGATTTGAACACATCCTACCCCTCCAAGTGCCCCTTCACTAAGTCTGCGCTAACAGCTGGTGGGCTGGTGTCCCTCCTATGTCATTCTATGATCCAATTGGGAGATTTGTCTTAGTCTGTGTCTAGGAATACAGATGCGAAGAACTCATTGAAGAGCTCAGCTTTATCCCGCCTCTCTGTCACCAATTGCCCTAGTTTGTCCTGTAGGGGTCCTATGCTATCCTACGCCTTCCTTTTCCTCCCTATATACCTGAAGAAGGACTTTTTGTTGTCCTTAATTTTTGTCATGAGCCTGAGTTCTTTGGCCTTCCTAACCGATTCCCTGCAAGTGCAAGGCAGGGAGGTATACTCCTCCTTGGTAGCTACCCCCTGTTTCCACAGCCTGTATACATCTTTCTTTGCCCTTAGGCTTTCCTGGACTTCCCTGTTCAGCCAAGTTGGCTTCTTGTCCCCTTTGCCCCCTTTTATGAGTAATGGGATTGTCTCCTTCTGTGCCCATATGATCACTCCCTTGAGGAATGACCACACTTCCTGGCCCCCCATTTCACCAATGCTCTTGAGTTTTAACACCTCACTAACTAATCTCCTGGGCACACTGAAGTTAGCCTTTCTGAAGTCTAGCATTTCATCCCTGTTGGTTAGTTAATCCACCCTTTGCCAAATAGTGAATTCAATCAATCAATGGTCACTATCCCCTAGGTTACATTGTACCTGCAGATTCCCCACCAGGTCATCCCCTGTAGCTAACACCAAGTCCAGCAAGGCTTTTCTCCTAGTGGGATCATACACCTCCTGCATTAGGTGGAGGTCCTGTATGCAGGTTAAGAACCTACCTGAGCAATTAGATTTGGCTGACTGCTCCTCCTAGCAGATGTCAGGATAGTTTAGGTCACCCATGGCAACCATATCTCTTGACTGTACAGCTTCTGAGTACTGTCTGAAGAATTCCAGGTCTAGCTCCACCTCCTGGTGTGGTGGTCTATAGTAAAACCCCACTACCAAGTCCCTTTCCCCCCAACTTCCTTATATCTTGATTCACAGTACCTCAGTTTGGTTCTCCTCTGATCCCATCTTGACTATAGAGGATGTATATTGTTCCTTAACATACAAGAGCAACCCCCGCTGCATTTGTTTCCCCATTCTATCCCATCCGTACAGCCTGTAACCCTCAATGCCTACTGCCTGATCATGAGTAGGGTCCCACCAGGTTTCAGTTAGTCCAACCAGATCAAAGTTGTTGCTTGCAAGTAGGAATGCAAGTTCCTTCTGCTTGTTCCCCATGCTCCTAGCATTAGTGTAGAGACATTTAAGCCCCCCAGATACTCCTCTGTCCTGATGTCTATTGGGCCCCTTCTTCTTCTTCCTCTTGGGATTTTTTTTTAAGAGGACAGGCACAACCCTCTCTCCACTCCCTGTCTACCTCACCCCTCTGCCCACTATGGTTATTTATTTGGTTATTTTTGCTCCAGATTTAGGAACCACATGTTAAAATACTATAACCAGATTAACTATATCAACTTTGCTATATCTTTTAAATAACAACTTTTGACCATTTGTGGCCCCAGCCTGCAGGCCAGATTTGGCCTGTGGAGCCATATCATCTGGACCACAGGGCTCCCCATGGGCCCAGAAATTTGGAATAGGGAGAGAGGCCGTTGTTTCCTTGCTGTCAAATTTCCAGACCTGTGGGGACACCTGTGGGCTGGATAGCATGGCCCTGCACACTAAATTAGCTGCACAAAGCCAGTTCAGGTGCACATGGGCTGAACAGAGGTAACATGGGGCCATATGTGGCCCATGGACTGTCCCCATCCCACTCTTTTAGTCCATAGGGCCCAAAGGTTGAGCACCACTGGTATAGAAAATGCTAAACATTTTCTGAAGTAACATAAAAGTACCAGTAAGCTGCAGCACAATATTTCAGACCACAAGTGTATTCAGTTTTCAGAACATCTTATTATTTTTTATAAATTGCTTGTATTCTTTAAATGCCATTTTGAGAAAATTATATAGGCTTTGCCAATGGACTGTTCAGCCAAAATACTCTCCCTACAGAGTCAGGTACCACAAAGAATAGCATAATCTGAAGAGAAACCCCTTCAGTGAATCATTTACTATGGTTTTGATGTGAAGCCCATGAGGTGGATGAAATGGTTAAGTGGATCATGCTGCATGCACCAAAATCTGTTGCTGTTGAGTTTATTTCTTAAATGCAGGATCTTTTTATTTTTACAGTAAACAACAAATCCCAATTCATTATTTGACCACAAAACAGACTAGGGATCATCTTATTATTATAGTAAATTGTATTTCTTTGGATAACAGTAGCTGTATCATTTAAATTATCAATTTAAGAAAAGAAAGTGGAAACCAACGCTTTCTATTCTTCAATTTTGTTTTGTTTAAATGCTTGTATGTGGGTGCATCTACATGTGACAATACAGCGCACAGTGATGTAGCGTCCACAGGCAAAGACCATGACATTGCCTAGCGACAAACTCCCTCAGTATAACGCATTGCTATGGTGACGTAGCAGCTAAAAATAACGGTGCACCTTGTGCACAGCGCAGTAACAATGGTTTAATTGGGGCACATGTAGGTACACCGTGTATGACTTTATCAAATATATTTTGCAATAATCTTCACTGAAGCAGAAGACCAGAAATTTAAGTTAAATTATTTAACCAAATCTGCTTAAATTTTACTTAATAAAAGTCAGTCATTAACAGGGCTAAATGAATCCATGTTGTATCCAACATATAGAAGGGAAAACCCAGACTAGGTCCTTAAATAATCATTAAAATTTGTCCAGTACATTAATTAACAAATGATATTTCTATATCAAGCCCCTTCTGTTTCATTCAACTAATATTAGTTATGCTTAGCATGCTTTTATAAAAGCAAGGAAAAATAAACTCTTTATTAGAACTAAAGAGACATTTTTATTTCTTTCCTCTTGTGGTTAAATAATTCCCTATCCTCAGCTGTGATTTTGCTCTTTCATTTTTATATTTCCTCAATTGCTTTTAAAAGTAATCCATTTCTTTATCACTCCTTTTTGAGCTAAGGCATGCTGCGTACGTTTGAGTGATGAAGATGAGGAGGATTGGAGGTGTTTGGCTTTGTAATTTCATCCTTGAATTTTGTGATTACTAACAGGACAACTTTTTTAATTTGCTCTTTTGTCTCGATTCCCCTGGCTGACAATCTGCTCTGAGAGCTAGGCTTTTTAATCAATCACCTAGATAATCAAATGTCACTGGCTATCTGCTCCGTGTAATTACTTTTGCAATTAAAAATCAACCTCAAGTTGCCTCATCTAATTAGAGGGATGGGCAGATTTTCATCGAGATTGATTTTTTAATAAATATTGACTTAAAATGCCATAATCTCATCATATACTTTCATTTTCTTTGTACCAAAAATCAAACAAATGGAAGAATTAACAAGCAGAAGGATTCATTGCACTTCAAAGGTTTTTACTAGTTCAGACTTACAAAAATGTGCTATACAGAAGCATAGCTTATCTCAGCCTAATAACAATATTCTAAAGCTCCCACCTTTTATTAGAAAAAAAGAACAAAGCAGCTGTACCATTATATAGTTCACTTTCTACATTCTTCCAAATTTAACCAAAAACTCTTAATAGTATAATTGCCTGGCCTATAAAAACCTGGTGGATTTTAAATCTATGAATGTTACAAAAAACTGTTGACTTCAAATTAAAAAATAGCATAAGGAATTTGTTTTCCTCCCACACGATTTGAAATGTCTCTTTTCTTCTCCCACCATGTGAGTTAATTTGAGGCTCTCTTTTAACTAACTTGTACCTTTTATTAGAAAAATGAAAAGCACTTTAACATTGCATTCTATTTCTTTTTTGGCGTAACAGTATAAATTGAAAAATTAAGGGTGTAATAGAAGTCACCTGAAGGAAGCAGAAGCTTTATGGCAAGAGCAGTGATACTGTGCTGCTTTTTGGTCTATCACTATATTTTAATTTACCAAACTATTTACCAGTCTAAAGTAATCAAGGAATGGAATTAAGGTCCTATTTCCAGTTCCGCAATGATCTCATTTGCTGTTGACCTTGAGGACTAGGAAATAACTTAATTAAAAAGGTTCTATCAGTGTCAAGTTTTGGTAACAGCTCTGTGTTATGGCTGGTACAGCAATGAACCACTTCGGCAGGAAAAAAAATCTGAACTCAAGGAGCTCCTGGGAAGCACAATATCTCTTCAAGTTCCATAGAATATCAAAGGAATTCACCAACTGCTGCTTGATTGAACCAATGACTAAATCTCCTTCCCACTGCCTTTCAAATGGTTAGCACTTACTATACCTTCCCATGTTTTTTTATATCAAGCTTCTTAATGTTTTTGGATAACATCCTTTTTCCATTCTGCTGTGGCCACAGAAGGCTGGACATGGTACCTTGCTTCATGAAGTGAAATTGTAGAAGCCATGCACATACACACATCCAACATCATTTTAATGATGTTGGATGTGCCCACAGGTCCCAGAGTGCCCACAGGTCCCACACCCTGTCCTTTTCTGATGGCTACAAACTTCACTTGAGTGTTTGAGGAAGTGTGCCTCACATCTGCTGTCAAGAAAGAGTTACAATCAAATTGGTATCCACTTCTCCAAACCCCTGCATATTTTCCCCATGCAAAATTCAATTACAAGTGTTTTTTTGCAAAGGGCTTAAAGCAGTTTGGGGTGATAAGCATCATAGGTATATTTATCCTAAGATACAAATTCCTCCTGATCTTTGGTTCTCTAAAAATTATACATTTCTTCAAAGAGGGAACCTTGCCACCTCTTGCCTCATGTTCCATCTCTGCTTAAATGACATCTATGGCATGAGATATGTCACCTGGTTTTTGTGCTACTCTTTTGCTGTTGCTCTAGAAGAATGCTCCTGTCAAGAACATGTCTAAAATCTTCAGTCTGGCTACATGCAAAACTGCAGCAAAGGCCTATCAAAAGGTGTTTTTGAATAGGCCAAGGCACGAAGCTTGAGGATTCAAGATCATCATAATCCTTTGGAATAGTGAACAAGCAGGGACTGAAGAAGTAGTATTACTATTTTCTCTTCCCATATGCACTTTTTAGAGGTTTGTGTGGGACCTAAAAATCCCTATAATTTATAAGTGCATAAGTCACTTTTTGAAATCAGAACTTGTGCACATTTGAAAAGTTTACCCAATATCTCTTTAATGCTTCAGGTATCCATGAAAGTAAACTCAGCATCCATGTTAAATGGGGATATAGTACTTAGCTACCACAGAGGACTGCATGGAATTTTATTAATCTTTGCAAGACAATTTATGATCTTTTGATAGTAGGCAAATGTATCAAAGTAACAAAATGCCATGATCATCTTGACAAGTTATTAGCAGCCCATCTTCCTGCTGATATATAAAAAAAATGTTTGGTGCCTGAGAAAAATTATCATAATTTGAACGTTATGTAAAGTACTTACCCTTTTTGCATTCACTGATAATGCTGTACTTTTTTCTCAACAAGGCAGCCTCCTGATATAATACATTTATGGCAAAATAGAAAAGGCAGATTAAGAATTGTTTTACATTCTGTGGTGTATGATTTGTAGTTATATTAGCATTTTGAGGGGATTTATTTGGAGGTTGTGGATTAATTCTCAAGAAATCATTATACAAATTTCAAAATGTCAACTACTTTGATAAAGCTTATGATTTTATCTTCTTATTTTGACAGGCAACTGTGTAAAACAACTTCTGTGTAGAAGCAGCATAGAAATAAAGCAGGGCGAGGATAAATAAAGACAGAATGATCCTCACAGGTTTCCTGATCAGCTGTCTTTTTATTCTGATTACTTGTAGGACAGAGCAGTAATAGACATTTTCCTTTGCACAAAATAATAAGAGCAGTACTTATCGCTTGTTGCCTACAGCTAGTGGCAAAAGGAAATTAGAAAAGTCCAATGAAGCTGAGTAGTAATTAATCATCATACAGTGGGGCCTGTCAAATCAGAGGGGTCTTTCCAGCTGATAATGCTGCCCAGCACAATTTAGACTGATAGAAATTAGAATTCTTTTTCCTCTGGCAAAAAACAAAAAGACTAGAGTTAGCACAAATGTGGCCAACTGTTCACTTTAATGACTGCCTGACCCATTTATAGTTGATGTTTGCATCAAGTTTAACTCAAGACAAAATTGAAGAAACATCATTCGTTCCTCAAGGCAAAAAACAAAACAAAACAAACAAAACCCCAAACTATCATTCATAACAATACTGTTTTAAGTATTATTTTTAAAGCAAACATCTAAACCTTGGTTAGATGAGAAAAAAATTAAAGTTTACTTCTATTGATCACATTTGCTGTTTTCCCTAGTGAACAGGAAGAAACATTAACCAGAGCCTATAACAGAAAATTCACACTTTGAGATCAGCTGAAATAAACATATCATGTTATATTAGAGCTAGAAAATGCTTTTTGTAGAGAGAATAAAGGCAGCCTCAACACTGTATATGAATCTTAGAGCAATAAGCAGAATTATAGGAAGAGGACATAATCACTCCACTGCTCCCATTGAATTCAACAATAGTGTTGCTATTGACTTTAATGTAAGCATTATCAGCAGGGATCCGGGTTTTCCGTTTCCCATGGAAAAAAGGACTAAACCACAAATTATATCTTTTCCCAAAGGCAAATGCAGATTTCTCATTTTACAGGAGAAACCCATGGATTTTGCAGTTTTACAATGAGCCCTCTGCAGGCAGGCACAGTTCCAGGAGTGGGAGGAGGGTGGTCAGGAAGAGGGCACCATGTGCATCTACATACATATGGCCTCAGGCAGCCTGGAGAGCAGCTCCTTCAGGTAAGTTGGGTGTGTAACTGATTGAGGCCCCAATAGGGAGGGAGGGAGGGAGTTGAGCAGGGCTTGAGCTGGGGCTGAGGCTGCCACCCAGCTGGGCAGTGCCTGGGCCTTGGGGCCCAGGGGCAGCAGGTAGCAGAAGGGAGCCAGGCTGTGCTCTGCTGCAGCATTGCCACCTCCTGCCAGGGGCAGGGGGCTGTTGACCCATAGCCCCATAGTCCTGGCAGTTGGGATCCCCCTCCAGCATAGCTGGGAGAGCAAGAGCTGTGGGTGGGGGCGAGGGACACCAGCAAGGCTTGTAGGAGGAGTGAGGCACAGGAGCAGGGCTGGCAGGATGTGGAGGTAAGTGAGGGGCACTAGCAGGACCAGGGGGGCCATGGGGGGGAAGTTTCATTTTAATAATCGATTGGAGGGGGGTTATCAAGGAATTTGGAATTTTTTTATCAGAGAAAACCAGGATCCCTGATTATCAGGTGCTGACTTCAAGGGGCTATGTTCATCCTATTAGGCACAAGGTACCAAGAATAATGCAAAAGCTGATTGCCTACAATCAAGAATACTTCCTTGTATCAGCATAATCAAAATGGAACTAAGCAATACAAATACTGCTATGAAAGAAAAAGTTACTTCCTAATACTTGTTACAGTTGCATCTAATACAAACATAAGGCTGATATAGGCTCCTAGAATAATGTAAAAGTTGATTGTACACAGTGCAGACTATTCACAAGGTAGTCACCCAACTATAGAGAAAGTCTAACACTCACTATGTGGGTAGATGTTAGATTGTTACTGAAGCGCTAATTTAGACTCCTCCAAAACTCCCCAGCTCCAGAGAACTTTGTTTCCTGCTAGGTTTCTACCAGGTATGAAAAAAGGACATTCATCTTTTTCTCTCCTTCAGACACAGTGAGGATGGACATTGCACTCTTAGCCTATGTCAAGACAGAGGCACAAATAGTGCTACTTTGTGCCACAGCATATACCCCTGCATGTGAGCTTTGCTGCGGGACACATTATCCCTCCTGGGGCAAACCATCCTTCCCCAGCTCATCCTGGCTCTTCATCCAGGGACTGCTAGAGGCTGTGGCCAAAACCTGTGATGACTCCAGCAGTATTAACTGGAGTTCTGATGACATGCTGGAGCAGCAGGGGCATAGTTCAGGACATAGTTCATGTGTTTCATGTGACCCTGTGTGGGTAATCAAGGATCAGCTCCCCACTTAATATAAACAATGTCTTTATTATATACTTAGAGAGCTGTTACAGGGCCTGCTGTTCTGCCTTAGACTCCCTAACTCTCCTCCTCTTCCTGCTTCCTCCCCCACACATCCTGTTCCTCCTTCAGACTCCTCCTTTCTGCTGCTGCTCATTTTGCCTCTTTCCTTTGTGGAGTCCATGGCATCTTTCTCCCCTGTCTGGGGCTCACTGATGACTGACCAGTTGTCAAAGTTGTCTTGGTCCTGATCCGGAATCTTTTGCTCATTTGTATTTCCACTGTCAGCGCTCTGCAGCTGTTTCCAGTTACATCTCAGTTGCTGTCCACTATCTGTGACAATTTTGTAGGATCTATCTCCCACTGCACCCTCAACGGTGGCCATTTGCCACTCTTTCACATGTGGACTTACTAGTTCTACCCAGACCTTTTTCCCTCTGCACAGTGGTCTCAGATCCCTAGCTCCTTTGTTATACTGTCATACTTGCTGAGACTGTTGCTTTTTTAGCTGCTTCCCTGTACTGACACCCCTTCCCCCCTGGGGTTGTAGCAGACAGTCTCTCATGGGGAGTAATGTCTTAGTTCTCTGGCCCATTAATCTTTGGGCTGGGCTACTGTCCATTCCTTGGGAGGGTGTGTTGCGATGATCCAATAGAGCCAGGTAAAGATCCCCTGCAGTCTTATTTGCCTTCAACAAGAGACTGTTAGCTGTCTTTACCACTGATTCAGCCTTCCCATTGCTTTGTGGGTACCCAGGGGATGATGTCTTGTGCTGGAATTCCCATTTAGTACAGAACTGTTTGAATTCTCTTGACATTGTCTGAGAACAGTGTCAGGTATCCCATGCCATGCAAAATGAGCCTTCAGCTTCCTGATTACCATTCTTGCCTGAGTGTCTTTGAGGTAATCCACCTCCCAAAAATTGGAATAGTAATCTATGGTGATCATATAGTTTCTGTCATTGACATTGAACAAGTCAGTCCCTACCTTCTCCCAGGGCTGAGAGGGGATATCATGAGGGTTCAATGTCTCTTTTTGCTGTTTGTCACTGTATTTCTTGCACACCTCACACTGCTCCATGTATGTTCTCAAGTGGGCATTCATGCCTGGCCAGTAGATGCGCTCCTGTGCTCTCCTCAGGCAAGACTCTATCCCCATATGTGAAGCATGGAGTCGATTTTGTGCAGACTTGTCTAATGCTTGTGAGCCACTCAGGTTGCTAACACAGACTGATGCAGCCTGGGAATGGGCACAGGCCCAAAAGGAGGCATTAAAAGAATTAAAAAACTCATCAGTGAGGCCCCAACACTGAAGTACTAGAACACAGCTGAGCAGCTAGTACTACAATGTGGTGCCTCGCTGCTGAGCTGCTGGGATCATTACCCTGCCTCCCTTAAACAGAATTCCATCCTGTGTACATAGTTCATCCTTCTATTGGCAGTATGCGGCAACTTCTACTTGTGCCTTGTGCTGTGGCTAACCCTCTAGGATGATCCTTTTAACTGCTTGTAGCACACCATCCTGTTCCATACTCTGTTGTATTGCCTTGAGACTGCTTTTGGAGATAGGCAAGTGTTGTACCATATTAATGGACTCTATCTCCTGTTCTACAGATCCATCTGTGCTGAACTCTGGAAGGTATGGTCTACTTAGTGCATCTGCCACTTGCAGGGACTTCCCTGGGTAGTATTTTATATTCACATCACAGGCCTGGAGTCTCAGCAGCATGCATTGAAGTCTCTTAGGAGCACTCAGCAAGGGTTTTTTCATTATGATCTCTAATGGTTTGTGATCTGATTGCACATCTACTCTCTGTCCAGAAGTGAACTGCTGGAACCGTTCCAGTCCAAACAATACTGCTAGTAACTCCTTTTCTATCTGTGCATATCTCCTTTCCATTTCAGTCATTGCTCTACTAGGAAAAGTTACAGGCTGCTGGTTCTGCATCAGTACTGCTCCCAGACCTCCTTCTGATGCACCACACTGTAGTACTAGCTGCTCAGCTGTGTTCTAATACTTCAGTGTTGGGGCCTCACTGATGAGTTTTTTAATTCTTTTAAATGCCTCCTCTTGGGTCTGTGCCCATTCCCAGGCTGCATCAGTGTGTGTTAGCAACCTGAGTGGCTCACAAGCATTAGACAAGTGTGCACAAAATTTGGACAGATAGTTAGCCATCCCAATAAGGCGCTGGACTCCTTTGACATCTTGTGGCCTAGGCATCTCCATAATGGCTCTTGCCTTCTCTGGGTCTGGCCATAGTCCTTCCAAAATCAGTAGATATTCAATGTAGGTTACTTCTGTTCTTCTTAGCTGTATTTTGTCGGCATTCCTCTCCTGGCATCTGTTAAGGAGTTGTTACAGTTTGGCATCATGGTCATTGATCACATCTTCCTTATCATCCCCTTCTCCTATGACAAGAATATCATCAGCCACAATCTTGATACCTGGAAGACTTTCTAGCTCCTGCTTCACTTCACTGGAAAACTTCCGGAGCTGGACTGATCCCCATGGGCATCCTTAACCAGTGATACCTGCCTAAAGGTTGTCAGGTGGCTGGAAGTTTAATCTAGCTTCACATGCCAAAATCTATTCTTGACATCGCAAACTGTGAACACTTGCCCTAGACAGGTCAGGTAGTACATCCTCAATTGTTGGTACTGGGTAGTGGCTTCTTTTGAGTGCCCTGTTAAGTGGTTTTGGATCAATGCAGATTCTCAGTTTGCCTGACGGCTTCCTTACTACTACTAGGTTGCTGATCCAGTCATTGCTTTTTTCAACTGGTGTGATGATGCCTTTTTTCTGCAGGTTTGTCAAATCTTTCTTCAGTGGCTCCAGCAGGGCTAGTGGAACTCTGTGTTTTGGTAGTTGTACTGGTTGCACCAGTGGATCTATTTCTAACTTCAGTTTGCCTTCAAAGAGTCCAGTGCCCTGGAATATGTCTCCGTATCTTAACAGAATGTTAGGTAGTGAACCTAATGACCATTCTTGCTCTTCTGTGACCTGGAGGATGTTGTGGTGTTGCACTGTAATTAAATCCATGGCCTGTGCTGCCCGGCTCCCCAGCAGTGGACGGATGTCCACCCTGTCAATCACTATAACTTCCAGATGGTACTGTTTCTTGTTGCGTGGATTTATTATAGTCAGCCGGCACTTTCCCAGTAGCCTCACAGTTGTTTTGTTATATATTAACATGACTTTGTGACATTTTTCCATTCTGATGCTGCTATTCAATAGATTCACAGGAAGGACATTGCAAATGACTCTACAGTCCACCTGGAATCTTGTAGGTCTTTGCTCTAGCATCACAGTTGCAAATATGGCTGAGTTGTTGCCTACTTTTTTTCCTGTAATGTGTGTATCCTGTGAGTCTATGAATTGGTTAAATTTACACTGAAAGCTTTCTCCTTCGTTGAGTCTCCCAATCTCTCATCACTGTATGGACTGTGTTTTTCCTATTTGCGTGGCTATGACACTAAACCCTAAAATGATTCTTTTTTCCACATTTTTTGCACTCTTTTCCATAGGCTGGGCATTTGTCCTTCCACCTTTCATGTAGCTTCCCACAGTACATGTACTGAATCATACTGTTGGTGTTTGAAGTTGGCCTGCCAGGTTCCTGCTTTCCAAAGTCCTTTAAGCTGAGCCTGTGAACCTGCTCTATACATGTGGCTGTTGATATCATTTTGATCCTCTGTTTAGACAATTCTGCTGCCCTTGCAATTTGGTGACAGTTTACCATGGTTAGATCTACCTCCCTTAGAAGTCTCTCCCTCAGGGCAGAATCCCATGTGCCACACATAATCCTATTCCTGATTAGGGAGTCTTTTATGTTTCCAAAGTTGCATGGGGATGCCAGAGTTTTCAGTGCTGTGATATAGGCCTCTATTCCTTCTTCTTCCTCTTGGTTTCAGGTGAAAAACTGATATCTCTCTACAGTCTCATTTTTCCTGGGGTTGCAGTATGCATCAAATGCTTCTATTAACTGTTTTAGTGTGTCAGGGTTCCCTGGCATCACTGTTGCACTTACTTTATGGCCTTTTTTCCCTACTAGATAGTAAAACAGATTTACCTTCATTTTTTCTTTTTTATCAGCCATGGTTAATTCTGTATACAGACTGAATTAATTCTTCCATTGTTTCCATGCCTGTGCCAGGCTCTTTGTGTTGCAGTCCAGCTGTCCAGGGGGCTTCAGTCCCTCCATGCTTCTTGCAATCTGTTTGAGTGACTGCTGGGCCCAGGTCTCTCTCTTCTCTTGGGCTTCCTCACAGACTTTCTGCTGCCACCATGTTTCATGTGACCCTGTGTGGGTAATCAAGGAACAGCTTCCTACTTAATATAAACAATGTGTTTATTATAGGAGTTACTTACAGAGCCATTACAGGGCCTGCTGTTCTGCCCCAGACTCCCTAACTCTCCTCCTCTTCCTGTCTCCTCCCCCACACATCCTGTTCCTCCTTTAGACTCCTCCTTTCTGCTGCTGCTGGTTTTGCCTCTAAGATCCATACATATCGTTACAGCATAGAGGCTCAGCCAGCAGCCACAGCATTGTTCTGGATGGCCAAGCCTCCATTTGTGCCAACACATGCTTTTCTTGTGTGTGCACTGTGCCACTTTTTATTTCAATGGGGTTTTTTTGCTACTGGGAAATCCCAGCAGATTTGAAATATGGTGCATGTTTTAATGTTCACCATGTGTGGATTGTTACACCACAAAGAGGTCTGTGGTGCCACAAACTGCGTGCCCCTGCTCTTATTAGGCATCTCCCAACCAAAGTGTGTCAGGGCAGGGTTGGTAGGAGGTCAGAACACTCCTTTCCCCTTTCCATAACCATTCAGAAGAGAAAAACTTTAATCTTCACATGATCCACCCTCCTCTCTCAATGCTTGACAACCTGTCATCAAGCATGTTTCTTTTTAGATTGCATGGTTCCCATAATATTTCCTACTGCTGAATGCTTGCAAGCAGGAAAAAAAACTGTCCCCCCATCTTCTTCCAAAGTAATTTCTGTGCAATGTGGTTGATTCACTGGCAAAATACTTTTCAGCAGTCTTTTATTTTGATATGCATGTGTCTCATTAGATTATATACCAATTACATACTTTCTAAGCAAAAATGGTTTCTACACAAATTTTACAGGACTTTATAGTAAATCAGGATGGGGATGGAATTTAATGAACATGCTATGAAGCATACTAGGCATAGAAAGGCCACAAAAGTGATCTGGTCACATAAATTAAAGGTAGAATTTATAAACAGCAATGAAATATGAGTAAAGCTAGAATTTTTGAATTGCTCATAAAAAGGGATACTTTATGAAGAATGCTTGGTTGTATGTTTTCCTATGTTGTTTGATGTATTTTTTTAATATAGTTTCTCAGAAAAAAATGAAAATTTCCTTCAAAAGGAGGAATAACATTTTCAAAAAGTTAGCATTTTTCCTTTTTTTAAGAATACCTTTTATAAGTAAGCATTATTTTATTTTAGTTTTACTGTAAAAGTGATGACTTAGCACCCTCAATATTTTATTTTATCTTTCTTAAATTTTACTAACTTTCTTCATTAAAATTATTTCCTGCAAGAATGGTAGAGACTACATGGAACCTGGAGCCTAGAATCTGGAAAAAATCTTCAACTTCTATATAATCAAAAGTGCTTGAAGCTCCTTAAGATTAGGAATTTTCTAACAGATTTCTTTTTTGGGATAAAATGCTAATTTGTCAAATTTTAAAAAGTACAAGGATATATCAGTTAGGGTCTTCAGTTAGTCTGACAAGAAATTTTGTGATTCAGCTGAGAAAGGTCAATATAGCCCAGTGGTTATGGAACTCATCTAGGATGTAAGGGCACTTTTACACATTCCAGAGATGAGGGGAGGGTGACACTTTAATTAGAGCAGGTACGAAAGCTGCTCTAATTAAAGTGCTGCAGCATTGTGTATCAGCATTCCCGTGCTTCAAAATGGCAGCAGTGGCACTTGAACTAAAGCTTGTTCAATGAGCTTTAGTTCAAGCACCCCTATAGCCATTTTGAAGTGCAGGAACATGGATATATGAGATGTGGGAGGCTGCTGGAGAGCGATAATGACCATGTTTCAACAGACTCAATTAACTGAGTTTGGTCTGATGTGTTGTAATTACAGCACGTCAGAGCAGCCTCCACACTTATGTACAGGCACCCTAAGAGATTAAGTTCTTGTTTTGTTCAATTCTGACCAACAATCTGAACATCAAACTTCTGAATCTGGATGAGCATTCATATAATATCTTTTTTCCCCCCTCAGGCCTAGCTGAAACAATCTACAGTACTCAGCAGTGGCATCCACATGTACTGTATGTATGTATTTAGGGGATATTTTCCAAGATGCAAAGGAAAGGTAGGACACAACTTCCACTGAAAGTCATGAAATTATGCTAACTGCTCAGCTTACATGGAATTTGTAGAACAGGTTACCTAGAGAGGCAGTGAAATCTTCATCCTTGGAGATTTTTAAGGCCCAGCTTGACAAAGCCCTGGCTGGAATGAACTAGTTGGGGATGGTCTTACCTTGAGCAGGGAGTTAGTTGGATGACCTGCTGAGGTCCTTTCCAACTATAATTTTCTATGATTCTTTGAATGACAAAATATATAGTTGTGCCAATTTGCCTGAAAAGCCTTTAGAAATGGAAAAGTGAAGTACAAGTATGCTGAACAAAACATCACATCATATAGAAATCCTAGAAGACTCAAATACATTTCTGGTAGCTCTTTAAAAACCCAGCAATTTAACATTATCAAATAAATAACATGGCAGACTAGATGACAAGAATAATCAACTGAAGGAAAAATAACATGCACAATTACACATGGGCATGCTGCCATAAAAATAAAATTGTAATAAAGTGACAGAAACCATCAGGCTTCGTTAGAGAACCTCTTGCACTAAAACCTTACATTACATTGCTATAAAAAAGCAAGAGAAAATGGTCAAAGGATTCTAGTGCTAGCTGTTGTAAAAATAAAAAAATGGCCCAATTTATTAAGGTCTAACTGGGAGCAGTACATCTATATTTCTTTCTTTCCTTTATGGATGTAAAGGCTTCCATTTTGTTGCCAAAAGCAGGAATGCACAGGAACCTGCTGGATAAACTGTCTTTGTGAATATAAAGACTCTATCTGCACCTGGGATTTCCCATCTGAGGGAGCTGAAGAGAGCGCAATATGTGCAGATAGCCAAATTAACAGGTGGAAAACACGTCTTGTTTTCTTTCATGTGAAGTACAGCACAGATTCATATAGTTGCATGCTCCTGCACCTTTCCCCTTAATATTAGAATACATATTATTTAAATATGTCATCAGTGCAAAACCCAGAGAAATGTTCTAAATGCTAACTGCCCTGAATAAAATCCTGTATGACTAATACTGCTGAGTATTCCACTTAGTTCAAACTGATGTTTAATCTTAACAAAGGTTAGACAGGACAGAACAAAAGAAATCCAACTGAATTGTAGCCACTCAGCCTAATACAATTAGCAATGCTTGCTGGGATCTGCATAATCAAAATGGACCTCATAAATTGAAATATTTCCATGAAAAGGCAAAAGTTACCATGTAATACTGAAAATGAAACTGCATCTAGTATGAGCACAAGATGCTTGCTGAAATAAGTTCAGCAAGTACAAATACAATAATGCCAATGTTTTGTTTTTTTAGGATGTATGAGATTCCCTATTCCACCCTATTCCCTTTTCTGGTATATAAAACAGATTTGTGGAGAGAACTACAAAAGGATTGGGTAATAGAACTGATGCACAGCTTTTGGGTAGAATGTGGAGCAACTGAGATTTTACAGAGCTGTAGCCATCTCTAGGGAGGTTTGCAGCCACTGAAATCATGGACCTCTTGGCCATACCAGCCCTAAAACTAGTCAAACACTATTTGCTCAATTCATGTTTAATTTCCTAATTTAATATTGGCAATATTCTTGAAATAATTTATTTTGTGGTATTCAGTCAGCTCTTTCCAATGGAGAACTAGCCCACAGACCTCATTTAGCACTAAGTAAAGCCTATGACCTGTTTAAGTAGGAGGTCAGACTAGGTGGTCTTAAGTATTCCTTCTGGTCTTGAATATATGAGTGGCAGAATTTGTTTGTTTGCTCACTCCATAGCCACACTACGGCTTAGCTTTTCATCAGTAGGCCTTGTTCATATTTAAAAACCTGAAAGGATATAAAGTTCACTTCAGAATGAGAAAAATTGACATTTATGAAAAAGATTAACTGATATAAGTCATGTTACAAAGAGTTTTGGTTCTCAGTATTGAACAATGCTGGAGGAGTAAGTCAAGATGCCAAAGAATAGTAAAGAGACCATGAAAAATAGAACAACTGGTGAGAGAATTAATTCTAAAATGTCATACTTCTTTACATATGTTTTGTTCATGAACTCCTGATTTTGCAGTCCCTGAAGTGAGTGAGGAAAATTCCTGTTGATTTCTATGGTACATGATCAGGGCCAAAGTCTGACTATGCAAAGCACAATGTCAAGACATCATTGATGGGCTCCTGTCAGACTTACAAATATGGCTCTTTGTGAAATTCACTCTGAGTACCAAATTAAAGGACCATCCCAGAAAGTGTTATATCTAATTTATTCCTAAAAACTCCAGGAACAACCAACCCATGCATACAACTACCAGGTATAATGCCAAATAATATCAAAACACCCTTTCAACATGCCACAGGGAAAGCAGGGGAGGGCACTGTCAAGCTCCTGTTAGAGTAACTAGCTTAGACTTTATTATTTACACAGCATGGAAAATAAGCACAAAGAGACATTCTTATACAAGTTTTTGTATTAGAAGTGCAGAGTAGAATACAAGATGCAGAAAAATGTCCTCAGCCAAAAAAATGAGAAAGGAAGCTCTTAGGGCACAGACGGAAGTGACAATTTTTGCCCAATCTGGTCACAAAAAGTGATTTATAGCCATGACCAAACTCAAGTGTATGGCTGCAGACCACTTAAAAATGGTTGATCAGGTGAAAATCTAATGAAGATATGTTAAAACACGTCATCTTCTGTAACTTGTGTCTGTGGCTCCCAGCCTGTCACTGTTTTCAGAATGGGAGGGAGGAAAGGGAGTGGAGGGAGTTCAGTCTGGGTTTTTTCCAGCCCCTGCTGGAGGGTGGGGCAGGTATATTGGAGCCCCCTGGAGATAGGGAGGCTCCAATTCACCCAACCTAATGTCCAGCATTGACTGGGGAACCCCTAGAATGTGTTCCCTCTGCTCCCTTTCCCCATTCCCATTCTGAAAACTGCAGGGGCTGGCAGGGAGAAGGGGCTATTTCTATGGGAACCTGGCTGCAGGCTCCCAGCCACCAGCTAGATTCCTCTCCCCTGGAACCAACAGTGAACTTCTGTTTGATCTGGGGGAATCACTGTAACTCAGAACATTTTCTCCAAAGCATTCTTAGTTACAGTGGGAAGTTGTATGTCTATCTATGCCCTTAGTTATTACTTATCAGATGGGAATATTCTGCTTTGCTTTGCATATTTTTTGCCATGCCTCCCCTTCTCAATCTCTGTAGTTGGAGACCTTCAGAGACTTCAGCAAGAAGCAGGGGACTAAAATGATGATGGGGAGGAAGGAATGGGGCTGATAGGAAGAAACTTTATCCATAAACACTCATCTAAGATATGTGCCACAACAGGCTTTCTTTTCATCAACATAACATGAAGGGCTGGTGTCCTTAAGAACTATCTCCTGATTTGAGGCTCATGAACATGATATTCAGTGATTGCTCAGAGCTTATATGATGCTTGGAATAGCTTTGTTTTATTTTGTTTATCATTCCAACTGGCTAGGCATAACAATAGGAGCTTCGTATTTGCCTCCTCAAGACCCTTTAAAGGCAGAGTCCCCAGTATCTCAGTGAAGTATCTGGAAATGTGTAGCCTGTTCCCTGATACAACATCTGTTTGAGCTTTGCACCTTAGTCCACCAGTACAAAAGATTAACAGAACTGTAGCAAAAGAAATTTTTACTGTGTATGAAGACAAGCTACTTTCACAACCTTAGCTATTTCAGCACCAGCCTGTATTCTTGAGTGCCAGGTGCCATGCCAAACCAAATCCCTGAGAAACCTGGCTTTCTTACCCCATTCTTGTTCCTCACGCCACCCTGTATATTAGTATTAGCTTCCAAAAACAGAAAAAAGTTAAATAATACAGGATTTTTTTTCCTCTGGGAAACCATTTGACAGTAAAGTGTGTTTCATCTGAAAGTATACATTTATACACTCATCTAGTCTATGACTACTACCTTTTCTTTAGTACATTGCTAGCTAGTTCCTTTGAATGCAATGTTTCATTTACATATAGATTGAACATTTCTAGGAAGCAATTTTACGCATTTTGTCTTAATATTTTTCTCATTAACATCACACAGATTAGGCTCCTTGTGTGGGAAAAGATATACCTGGATATTGGTGGCAAAATTTCTAGAACTTAAGTTTACTTTCAAGCAGAGATATGGGAGTAAGGCCCCTTTTACACATTACATGCATTACACAATGAATTGGTTAATTGCAAAATTAATTTAGACTGGCTACATGTGCAAAGTAACTATCATGCCATTAAAAAGGTCCAACCAGCTATAAAGTTAGGGCTTAAAAATGTGCAATAACTTTACAGCTGGCTGCCATCCAGCTTTAATTTGTATGTGTAGCAGGGGGCTGGGAGTCCCACAGCTGAGGGGACTCTCAGCCCTGGCTGTGCCCTATAGCTGCTGGAACAGAGTCCCATACCTGACAGGACTTTTCATCTAGGCAGCACCCCACATCCCTGTACTGGCAATAAGGCATGATAGGATATGATGCTGGATCCCACAATTATGTCTCCTGCCATGAACATGTGGTATGGCAGGAGGCACAATTGGCTTGTGCATCAGCCTTTACCTGGACATCTAAAAGGATCCTAATTATCACTTAAGTAGCCTGCAGGATTAGGCCTCAGACTACATTTCCAAGATGAATCTGATCTAAAATATTTACTAATTGCTGGGCACATTTCAAAATATCCCATTCTTGAGCACCTTTCCAAGGTAAAACATGAGTTAGTAGGATAACTGGCTATTATACTTAAACGTGCTTTATAAAATAGAAATAACAATGAAATATTGCCTGCAAGACACACTGCTCTCATAGGGCTAAAAGGACTGAGCATTTAGATTCAAATCAGCCAAGCTTTTAAGCACATATTTACCTGTGGTGGTGTTTGGCGTAGGATGTTTAGCACTTTACAGGATTGAGCCTATTATGCTGAACTCTAAATTTTCTTCGTAATTTATTTTCAGATTGGGTGTAGGATTCAAATTAGAGGGAGGATTAAAAAAGAATCCTTATGATAGCAGGGCCAGGCTAGGCAAACATTTCAAGTACACAGCAGAAGAAAGATGAAAGGAAAGCAGCTGCCCATTTTGTGGTCAGAAATTCTTATCTGCTGACCGAACCTTTGTTGGTTTGAGAAAGCACAAGTGGTCTGCATTGGCGGATGGTTCAAAGCCATTTTTTAATAGATAATGCAATCAAAAGTCTGTCTATCTGTTGAACTATTTAGAAGAACAAGATATCACTTTGACCTCCCTACACCTGCAACCTTTGTAAAAGACTTTAAGAACTGCTTTATGCTTATATTCTTTATCTTTAATGGGCTTCTGCATTTTTCAAAGATTAGTGTTTTGTGAAGTCTGTTAAACAAGAAATACATTCTATAACTTTTAGTCAGTGTTCCTATACTGCCTTCCAGAGAGGAAGTACATAGACAGGTACACTGTCAAAATAAAAATCAACATAAAATCCACCACTTGTATAGGAACTGGGATTTGCCTGAGACTGTCACACATCAAAAAGTAATAAATTATTCCAAGTAACTTACCAGGCACAGACTGGGTTTCAGGACACCATTTAATAGAGACTCTTTTAAAGAAAAACTCCAGTGCTTTTTTAAACAAATTGTGTGTAGCAGGCTTGTAGCCCGGCTTGCTGGTTTGAGGCAGATGGCTCAGGCTGATTGGTGGGGCTATTTCCCTTCCCCACCAATCAGAAGAGGGAGGAAGAAAGGCTTGCCCCATCCTTACCTAGGCGGTGAGATGAAAAGGAGGACCTGAGAGGGAACTACCTCCTCAGGCTTTCCATTGGTCAGTTCCCAATCTGGAAATGGAGTCTCAGAGGGAATAAAAGCCAGTGTGCTAAGCACACAGGCAGCTTTGACAAGGGATGACAAAAACGAGGGCTGCAGAAGAGCTGGTAGAGCTGACCAGTGAGGGTGGAGCCATTGCCCCAGAAGCACCCTGAAGATGCCTTTGGCAAGGGAGAAGCAGTGGGCAGCTGCATCCCAGCCGCCATGGAAGGAGCACAGCAGTGGTGCATGGGTCAGTGCATGGATGCCCTGGAGGGTGGATGGGACCTTGGTGGCTGCGTGAGATAGCACTAGTCCCCACCTCTTCATTAGGCAGAAGCCCAGCCCCTTCAGTGCACAGAGTGGTGCATGGAGCTTTGGGAGCTGAAGGGACAGGTGCACAGGGCTGGAGAGCTGACGGGACTCTGGGACTGCACAAGGCAACCCGGGTCCTCAACCCCACAAGTGGCAGGGGTCCCAAGATGCATGGATCAGTGCACAGAGCCAAAGCCAAGCTGAAAGGACTCCACAGCTGCACGAAACAGTGCAGGTCCCTGACCCTATGAGTGGCCAAGGTCTGCCCCAGTGCACGGATTGGTGCATGGGGGTTGGAGAAAGCCAAAGAAAATCCTGTAGCAGCACAAGGTAGCACGGGCCAGCATCCCTGCAGGAGGCAGAGGCCAGTAGGCCCGAGTAGCTGCATGAGGCAACTCAGGTCTTTCCACTGAGAGCAGCAACTGGATGAAGCCAAAGTTCCCCGGCAAGGCAGGAGTTTTGACCAGCCCACCCTGAGAGAAAGAGAGAGAGGCCCTCCACTGGAGGGCCCAGGAGCTGCGAGTGCCTGGGTAGGGTATCAGGGTCCCCACAGGAGAAGAGGCAAAGGTCTCCACAGGGGAGGAGTGGGGCCCTGGTGTTCAGGAGAGATTTTGTGTCCTTGGAGTCCACCCAGTCAAGGGGATTAGGGGCAGTTAGTGTTGTCCCTTAGGGGGTCACCTGTTTTTTTTCCTAGGTATTACTTCTCCATGCTGTGCCGGTGTTGATTTTTGGATGTAATTACTAAGGTTTATGTAAATGTTTAAGGTTGCCCAGGGTCCCTAAGTGTGTATGTGGGGTGAGTTGTAAGTTGTTCCTTGTACTGTGAAATTATTTAATTCAATATTGTATTATAAGATGTTTATGTATTGCTTGATCTGTCTATTAATTGTTTAGCTGCTAAAATGATGTGGAGAGTCTTGTGATTATCACTTTGGATTCAAGTGGTTGCTATGCTCAGGTGTGGGTTCGTGTTGCGGTAGCCTTATTCATGTATGTTTTAACCATTGTTTACTTATTGTTGAGTTCTACTTAGTTTAACTGTTAATTGTTTATTGTTGAGTTCACTGTTTAACCAGGTGCCACTGTTATTTGTTTCCTCACCTGTGGCCTGCAAGGCCTGGGAGTGAGGGACTATATCTCAATAAAAAGACCACTGAGAGCCAGGCTTACCTGGATAAAGCATCTCTGTTTGTTGTATCCACTTATTCCTGCCTGTGTACATGAGTTTTACCTGCCTTAGTAATATAATTATGTATATAGTTCTAGGATATATTTGTGTACATACTTAATAAGTTCCATGGGTCCTGTAAATAAAGTTCTGTAAATAGTTAAATGCTACTGAGTGACCATAGTTTCTCCTCTGCTCTGTAGGGGAGGACAGCAAATTGGCATAGGTCAAGGAGCTACACTCGCAGAACATACACACCCACACCAACCATCCCTTCAATTGAAGAGGGGGTACCAACTGTGTACCAGCCAGATTACACAGGTTTTGATATATAAACCTGTTAAATAGGGATAATAGATATTAACAAAAAAACCAAAATTACATGTGGAAATTCCACCATTTTGGTGGCAATGATTGAATCCAAGATCAGTCAGTGGAGACAGCAGCCATGCTTTTATAACAAAGATAAATTAAGATGAGTTATTATCACAGTAATTTTCATGGGAAGGAAGAAGGACTTGGAAGCAGACTCAGCTGCCATGCAATGATTTTTATTATGGTATGTGAAGGAATGTAGGTTCAGTTCCTGACACTGCCATTGATCACCCATGTAGCATTGGGCATGTCAGCTCATCTGCCTTGTCGACCATCCTCTCCACAGCCCAAATTCAGACTTGGCGCAAAGGAGCACGGCTCCTTGTCAACCTCCATTTATACTGGGAATCTCAGTCTGATGCAAAGGTAATTGTCACTGAGATAAATAAAAGTGGTTGCTTGGCATGCATTCAGGGCACAGGAAACATTGTTGAGTCATAATTACCTAGATTTTATGAGCATTTTCTTTCTCAGCAATTCTATCATCTTTGAGCTTTGTTTAGGCAATTTGCGCTTCCAATATCTTGTGGGGAGTCATGACCTGTTTGGTCCCTGATCTTAAGAGGTCTTGCAGTGGTTGGAAAATAGTCCAGGTATAGGAGTGCCCCAGGCATACCTCCTCCTGCCTCAAGCCTGCTCCAACCCTTTACACTGTTACACAGAAGATGGGGGTGGGAGGGATCTTATGAGACTAACTAATTCAGAGCTTTTCATAGGCTTTTGTGTATGATATATACTTATAAGCTTTGCATATGATAGCTTACGTCATCGGATACTATGAATGGGTGGCAGTATGGGCAACAGAGGCTTCTTGCTCTAGTGGCTTTCTCCAGGCATGGGTGTCGTAATTTACCTTGTTGTTGGTTTTTACTGACAGCTACAATGATTCTGAAAGGATGAAAGATTAGGCTTATTTTTCTCTCAGATATGAAAAAGCAAAACATTCTTTTAGGGAATTTTGCATGCTTGTTATTATTCTGTGAATATATTCAGCACTCGACACAGGTCCTGAAATTTAAACTGGGAACAGTTTATAGTATTCTAACGTCAATGTGGAGCTCATATTCTAAGGTCAACATTGAATAGGTAGGTAGCTTTTACCAACATCATGGGCAGCAGACTCGGATCTTTTTCTGTTTTCCCAATTTTTCCCCTTTTCCCAAAGACAAACTATAATAAGGCATACGTACTATCCAGCAAACCTCATGGTATTGGGTTTACACAGGCCAGAAGTCAGAAAAAAATTAACTTAGTGAGTTTTATCTGAAAAACAAACTGCTTGTCAAATGACCTATCAGACCATAAGAACACTTTTTAAAATTACAACAATCACCTCTTTGGAAACCAGAGTTGGCTCTTGCAGCAGCAGTTGGACTAGAGTGGCAGTATTTCTAGTAGTGACACTGTGAATCATGTCAAGCTGTAAGTAGAGAAAAGGGAACTAGGCTGGAAATGGGAAGATGGAGTTTATGGTTCAACATGGGTCACAGGAAAAAGTTAGAAAGTGACAGATTTATAGATTTAATGAAAAGGAGACTATGAAACAATAACAAAAATATGGCAAATTAGACAGGTACATAGAGGGGTTTTTTTTTTCCTTTAGGTTTAACAGAATGCTTGGACTAACACGATTCTTTTGTTATACCAGGTAATATTTTTGAAAAACAGCATTACAAAAGGTTAAACATAGAACAGATGTAAGTTATAAAATACAAGCTGATCAAAGCTCAGATTTTGAGACAGATATGTTAGCAAATGATGATAAATCAGTCCCAGTAGAATTGTAAGAAGCAGACAAATGTAACTATGCAAGAGTGAAAGTCAAGGGTTGAAAACAGGGAAGGGAGGAAAAAAGAGTGGAAACAAATGTTGAAGTTAATTCTGGACAATTTATGCAGAATGTCAAGTGGCTATATTCCACAGAAATAACAAAATACCTGCTAATATATTATTATTTTACCTTGAAAAGAACATGCAAATGTTTTATAAAGACTTAACCATGACATTTTCCTGAAAATTAGTTAGTGTCTGTTTGCTTTCTGTTTCATAGATGTTGTTCTCTGAAGAGTTTCAAGTCCAACAATATCTGCGTACAATCAATGTTATAAGAAGGGAAGAGAAATATATGGAAACATGGATCTCTTCACTGAAAACATTTTTATTAACTTGACTTTTGTTTGCTTTTTTAAAGTGTGTACAAACTTGCTAATGCATCTAATGATAAAATCTATGGAGAGTTTAGTGAGACATTTCAGCAAAAGTTATAGTGGAAAAGAATTGAACTTCTATAGGTAAATAAATAAAACATGGTGAGAAGTACACTATTTACCAAGACTTAAGTGAAACAGAAAACATTTAAGAGAGCAGGAAAAAAGGAGGTAATTGTTAGGACTGTCAGCAGGGAACTGCTGTGATAATTTGATCTGAACTCTGCTAACAAATCACTGCACCATTCTTTTTACTTTAGTATCTGTTTATGCTTCTACAAATTGAAACCCCACTGGCTATGCACTGCAGAACAGGGCTCAGCACAATAACACATCAGCCTGCCGATTAGTTCAAGGTGGGGAAGGATTAGTTGACCATCCCAAACCTACAGTCCTTCTCAATATTTTGTCTTTCCCTGCTGAGGTAAAAGGGTGCAGACATATGTAAGTAATAAAATAACAGGCTTCCATCTACTTGAGGTTGAGTGGAAGGAATGCAGAACAAAACTATAAAATAATAATAGACAAAGGGGTAGTGAAGACTGGAGGGAACTCAATACCACATCTGCTAAACTAAGCTGGGATGTAGCACCAGGATGCCCATAAGTTTTTAAAGATGTAACTATGCCTTTTTGTGATCTTGCAGCACACTGTTATGGTGTAGCCGTGCCAACATTTAGAACTGACATGAGATCAAAAGCCTGATAAATGAGAGGAAAGGCATGTTTGACCTACTAAACCATATTCTACAAGCATCCAAGGCTTTTTTAAAGCAATAAGAAAAGTAATAAATAACTGCATCTTGAATATATTGTGGCATTCTTTTTCTGAGAAACATGAATAATATCTAGATGCATTATATATATTTATACACACATGAGTGCATGTGTTTATATCTATTTGTTTAAACAGAAATATTTAAAATGATAAAAGGCCTCTGAAAATTTCATTTGAGATGGAGATTATATTAAATCCATTCTGGGAATGTATTTAATTTATGGGCTGCAGTTACTGGCCAATTTATTTCTAATAGAATATATATATTTAAAAATAAGGCAACAAGAAGGGAGAGGAATGAAGCACACAGAAATCAGGAAGTTCAATAAAAGTTGAAATTGCCCATTTTCCACATCCTTTCTCTCTTGCAATAACACACACACTAAAAATCTTGGCTCCTTCAAATTCACTGTGAATTTCTTGATCCTAGTAAAGTCAGGAGGACTAAAATTTCACTAGTATTGCTGGCCCTGATCTTGCCAAACCAAAGATGATGGAGTCTGCCTAGGAGGACCTTTTTTGCAGGCATGAGTCTTTCATATGTCATTTCTTTACTTTTTCTTTTTTAAGTGGAGGCATCTTCAGCTCTTCAAAAGCTGCCATGGTCTGCCACTATCTATCCTGCTTAACAAATCAGGAAACAATGGTACATGGAAACTTCCTCACACTGCCCCACTTGTGGTGTTAGGCAGGACAGGCTAACTGCTTCTCTCTACTTGTAGAACTACAGTCATGCTTGAGGAAGGATGTCGCACAGAGCTCCCATATAGGTAGAACACACACAATCAGCACACATCCCTTTAAAAGTATTTCCCTCTTCGTATGCAGCTAAGCAGTTCTGCAGGTGGGCACAGATGAGGGTGGCTCTCCCTACTCTCAAGTCCCTCCTCACCCACTTTGATGAAGATGCAACCCCAGAGGATGAATTAGGGCTCAGCAGTCACTTAGGTAAACTTCAGCCATAGCTCAGGATACTCAGCACTTTGAAACCAAAATTTATAGATATTAACTATGTCAAAGAGATGCACTTTTCTTTGTTCAAGCAGTTTCATACCAAATTCAACTGGAGATTTAGCTGAGTAAGATGGGAGTATTCCTGAATAAGGTCCAATATCTTTAAAAATAATGGGAACTCAATTAAATTAAGTTTGAACATAAAAGTGATGATACAGAAGGACTGTAGGGCAATGCCAGCTAATTTTCAGTAAAACAAATGTTTTGGAATTTAACAAGGGAAAAAAACCAAAGCTTGATCATAATCCATGATGGAACCACTAATAAAAATACTCTTGGCTTATACAGAATTTTTAGGGAATGTTCTCTTATAAAAATGGATGCCAACCTTCATCAATAGAAATAGAAGCTACAGAAAATCTTTGAAAAGGAGGCAAGGATAGTATTCCGTTTGATCGGGATGTCAATTAAAGTGATGTTTAAAAACATCAAAGCTAGTTTTAAACTCACTAACTCAAGTACTTTTAAAGTTTGGTTGTGGCAGTTAGTTCCTCCAAGCCTAGAAAAACAAGTATTTTTCCAGCTTCTCAATTAGGCTTTGTTGCCAAAACTGGGCTTTGTGTTGCTGTGACTAGACTGCTACTGATATCTGCTGAGTAATTTAAAGTTAGTTAGTTACATCTATAGTGGGTGCATCTACACATGCCCCTGACTGCATTCAGTACTGCGCAGTTCCAGCGATGCACAGGTATTTTTAGATGCTATATCACTATAGTGATGAGTTACAGTGACGTGGCGTCAGCATCACGGTTTGTGCCCACTGATTCTACCTCACTGTAGTGATGAGCTATATTGCTGTAGCTCATTGCTGTGGTGATATAGCGTCTTGTATAGATGCACTCACTGTTACAGTCACAGTACTGACTGTAGCGTGCAAATTGAATGTCAGTTGCCATGTAGGTGTAATAACTAATCAGTGTGTTTTATATTTCTCCCTTGGTGCCTGAAGTCTGGAGGACATAAATGTTGCAGTCCCTGGCTGCAGAACCTTGTTTTTCAGCCTAAGTTGTAGACACATGCTTTTAACTCTCAAGATCATAGTTCAGTTCTTAGGGTATCAGTCAAGATGCCAAGTGTCATATAGGCAGAAAAGAAGTTGGTGACATCTGTAAGTGGGGAAGGCAAACCAAACATGTAAAGGTATGCTCAGAACTAAGTTACAGAAGTGGGTAAATAATACAGTGCTGAATCCGACTTCAAGGACCAGGCAGGATAGAAGCTTCTTGATAGGCAGATCTGAATAAATTCATTATTGTCAATTTTATAGGACAACTAGCTGCAAAAGTGCAGAGAGCTTGAGCTCTGAATTGTAGATTGTGCTGCTCCTTCATAACCAGAACATAGATCAAAGTGCTTCTGCAGAAATCAGTACAAGACCCTTGAAATTACATCCCAATAATTGAAACACCTCCCATTGTCATTGCAAAATTCCAGGGATTACAATAAATGGATCCGTGGATCAAGGCCTAAGAGTAAGTCAGTATGAAGTTCTTCTGATTCCGATATATGTCTATGCCAAATACAGCAATGACTCGTGAAGCATAAAGTGAATTCAAAACTGGGAAACATCGACTTATTATTGCACAAATGTTAACTCAAGAACTGCACCATCAAACCCTTACTATACCTGAGATACATAGATGACATATTCATCATTTGGACTGAAACCCTGCAGTCTTTGATTGATTTCCATCAAAAATTCAACAGTCATCACCCCTCCATCAGACTATTGCTTTAATATTCTAACACCAGCATTTCCTTTTGAATACTATGATCAATATCCATGATGGTAAAATTCAAACCACCATATATAAAAAAACTCACAGGCCAACATACATATTTACATAAAACCAGCAATCACCATAAATATACCAAGAAAACTGTAATATACAGCCAAACTCTCTGAACTTGCAGTGAGGAGAATACCTCACTTGTGACTACCACCTCACAAATCCCAAGAGGGCCTTCAGCCAACAAGGACACTCCTCCAGAGAGATAGATCACACTTCTGAAAGAGCCACCCGGATACGACATAAACATTTGCTGCAGTACAAAAAAAATCCCCACAAACTGCACATCATTAGTTATGACATATCACCCTTCCCTGACATAGAAAATCCTCAACCGATTGCAACCCATGCTAGAAAAAGACCCAGTGGTGTACATGTAAGGGGTGCACAGGGGTGCTCGTGCACCCCTTGAGAGCACTGGTGCACCCCCTGACTGGCCGCACCCCCCACTTAGGTGATGTGCAAGAGGGGCAGGGGGGAGTGCCAGTGCCCCCCCCCCGTGAGCACCAGCTGGGTAGTGGGAGTGCCTGATGTAGCACTGTGGCTGCTTCCCAGTCAGTGAGTTCTGCTGTCGGGGGGATCCCCCAGGTTGGTGGGACTGGCTGTGGGGGGACCCCCCTGCTCTGGTTAGCAAGATTGGCTGCAGGGGGAACGCCCCCGCCCCTGTCGATGCTGACTGGTCGCTGGGGGGGGGGGGCGGCATGTGCTCCCCCTGACTAAGACAGCACCAGTTGCCCATAAGAAGACCCCTCTCTTAAAGAGATCTTTCCAGAACCACTTGTCCTAGCCTTGAAACAAGCACTGAGCCTCACTAATGTCATCACCAGAAGCAAACTCCCTATGACACAAACCACACCAAATGGGTCCAGACCATGCCAGGACAAGAAATGCAAAACCTGCCAACACATCTCTACCACCCCCACTATAACTACACCCCACAACAGAACCATCACCATTCCTGAATCTTACACCTGCACCTCCAGAAATGTTATATCTCTAATCCAGTGCATAGATTTCATAGACATTAGGGCTGGAAGGGACCTCGGGAGATCATCAAGTCCAGCCCCCTGCCCAAAGGGCAGGAAGTCAGCTGGGGTCATAGGATCCCAGCAAGAGAAGCATCCAATTTACTCTTGAAGGTGTTCAATGTAGGTGCTTGAACCACCTCCGCTGGCAGACTGTTCCAGACCTTGGGGGCTCGGACAGTAAAGAAATTCTTATGTCCAGCCTGAAACGGTCTTGCAGGAGTTTGTGACCGTTTGACCTCGTCATCCCTTGGGGCGCTCTGGTGAACAAACGTTCCCCCAGATCCTGGTGGTCACCCCTGATAAACTTATAGGTGGCCATCAGATCACCCCTGAGCCTACGCTTTTCCAGGCTAAAGAGTCCCATGGCTCTCAGCCTGTCATCATAAGATCTGTTTTCCTGACCTCTGATCATGCACGTGGCTCTCCTCTGGACTCTCAAGTTTCTCCACATCCTTTTTGAATTGTGGAGCCCAAAACTGGACGCAGTACTCCAGCTGCGGCCTCACCAAGGCCGAGTACAAGGGGAGAATGATGTCCCGGGATTTGCTCAAGAAGCATCTATGAATGCAAGCCAGCGTTTTTGTCGCTTTACTAGCCGCAGCATCGCATTGGAGGCTCATGTTCAAATGCACTGATGGCAAATATGTAGGAGAAACCAAACAACTGTGCATCAGAATGAATGCACACCGAAAATCCATCAAAGACAAGAATACCCAACTACCTGTGGGGATACACTTCTCACAGGACAATCACACCCTCTCTGATCTCTCAGTTCTGATCCTCAAAGGAAATTTACAAAACACCTTCCATAGACAAGCCTATGAACTTCACTTCATAAATTTACTGAATACAAAAAATCATGGACTCAATCTAGACGTTGGTTTTATGACACATTACAACCTGCCTGACATCTGTTTCAACAGGTACCTGCCTGACCTGACCTTTTACGTTCTTCTTTTCCCCAACCTTTTCTCCCCTCCCCTACTTTTCTTCCCTTTGTCTTCCTGATTTCCCACTACAGTAAAAGCTGCACTATCCTGCATCTTACAAGCTGGCATGCTCTAACTGGCATGTCAGCCTGTAAGATAAAGTGAAACTGGAAGTGCCCACCGTGGAATTTCCAGTTTCTCTGAGCCCCCACAGCTGGGGGCAAAGCAGCCTGCACTGCCGAGCCCCCACAACTCAGGGGCATAACAGGCTATGTGGGGCTGTGCGGGGAGGTGATACAATGGGAGGGATGTCAATGCCATGGGAGAGGTGGAGGGATGCCCCAGACATGGCGGGAGAAGCAGCAGACAGGGACACTCAATTAACTAGCATATTTTGTTATCCAGCGTCCTCCATTCCCGGGGGATGCCGGATAACAGAGCTTTTACTGTATTTCTTTCTTCATTGAGGGCCTCTTTCTTACCCTGTATTATTACCTCTGTAATGTTTCCCTTTGGCCTCCCCCCTCTTCTTCCCCCACCCTCCCCTAGTTTATATTTTGTTTCTCCTTTCTATGTATTTATAGTTTCACTGCATCCTCTTACATTTTGAGCTTCTCTCATTTCTGTTTTCCTCACCTCCAACTATTTTCTTTTTCATTGACAGCCTCTTTTCCACCTTGTATTCTATCACTGTAATGTCTCCCTTAAGCCTTTTTCCCCTGCTCTCTTCCCCCTCCCTCTCTGCTTTACCTTTTGTCTTCCTAATTGATACCTATTTACATTCTCACTGGCATCTTGCCACTCTTTTAGCTTCTCTCATTTCTTGGAGTCTCAGAACAGCAGACTCCCTATGCCTGAAGAAGTGCGACTCTGCCCGAAAGCTTGCTAAGAACTTTTTTCCAACTACTCAGCTGGTCTAATAAAAGATATCACATCTACTCAAAGAACCATGCCAACTCAACGTAACAGCACTTTCATAAGTAAATGTATTGAACAACCATATAATTATTTAATAGATAGTATTAGCTACTTTAAACTGGTCAAATTTTGGAGGGAAAAAACCACAACATTTTGCTCCTGGGCTAATATCTTAATATTTGTAAATCGTTTTAAAAAATGAATTCTGAACAGACAAATTATTAACTCTATTTGCTTCAGCAGGCACAGCTATGTCTGACGTATCATGACAAAAGACATTTCTGTTTCCTTTCTAGTTTTTGTTGGGGGGTAGTGTTTGTAATATTAATGGGGTGATAGGGTACTGGGGGATATTTTAAGTCAGTTAGGTCTCTTTTACAACATTGCACATTTTGAATGCATGTTACTTCAGCAATTATTTTTTATTAGGAACAGAGAACCCTTTTGGTTTGAGGACTGTGGAAATAAAAATGTATTGGTTTCACTACTGTGTTTTTCTTGGTAACAATCTGTAATTGAAAGTATTAAAAAATTGAAAGTAGGAAAAATAGGTGCTATTGAGGGTTTTTCCCCTTAGAAGAAAATAACGTAACCATAAAATTGACCATGTCAATTATCTTCACCAACTGGAGCACCCACAATGCAACAGATACAATGTTTACTTCAACTGCCTGCTGGGATGGATGGCTTTGTTCTGGATCCATTAGAATATCCATAAAATTAACACTGACAACATGTTGCTTGGTAAACAAATCGAGCTTGATTGATGAAGACAAACTGCAGAAATTCCCACAAAATGTTGTTTCCCTGTCAAAACGGCCTCTCTACATTTTTAGCAGCAGTTAGCTACCACTTCCAACCCACTAGTCAAAAGAAGCCAAGCAATTTATTAAATGTGTTTTAATGCAGTGTTAAGTGACTTGATTGCATTAAAATCCAGTTATTGCACAACAGATTTCCTATATTCCAGGGAAATATAGTACAGATTTCAACCGATGTGAAACCATAAAGGCTTTGTTTAAGATCTTATATCTTAATCCTACTAATTTTGGTAAGATTACAGTCTAAAAAGCAAACAAATAAACAGTGCTGTTGACACTTATAAATGTATACACTGCTGCAACATATACTGTCTCTCTGTTGTCCCCATCCAATGGTGGCTTGATTTACATGCTTCACATTAATCAAGTGCTTAAGTGCTTTGCTGAATTGTGACCTATTTTTGTAGCTGCACTGAGATAAAACCAAGTGAATAAATTATTATTATATATAAAATACAAGTAACAATGAAAAACTCAAAGCCTGAAGTTGTTCACACACACACACACACACACACGTGCATGCGTTAAAGTATACAAGAATTTTATGTCATTATGTTCCCAACCAGTGTGCACATTTCACTACCATTTTCAACTTCTGCATAGTTTCTGTTACCACTGTCCACACCTGAGTTTCCAGTCACAGGCTCATAAAAGAACAAATGAAGTGAACCACTCCTTACAGCTGTTGTCCTGCTATGTTATCTAAATCTCAATGGGTAGATACTGAACACTGCTGGGATAGGAGACTAGAATCTGGGAAAATGATTTGCAACAGTAACTTTCCACAAGAGAATGCATGTGTCATGGGAATAGCAGAAGGAAACTATAAAAAGGAAGTGAAATGGGAAATTAAAATATCAAAGCAAAAGGGAAATGGGATTTAATGGAGTATTTGTTACATTTCTTCTGTTGGATATTATTGGAACATATTTAGATTATTTTCTGCCACCCCATCAGCTAGGCTTCTTTCTGAGCCCTAATTTTCATTTAGTTCTCCTCTGCCATATATTCTGCCTTTGAAGTTTTCTTGCTCCTACTCTAACAATACTCAGACTAATTTCTTTTTTTTCCTTAGCTATTTATCTTTCCAAAAGCCATTTGGGTCTATGGGTTCTAACATCTTGAAGAAGGGGAAACAATGACTTTATATTTCATAATTGTAACTGGTAATCTGATAATCTAATGTGGCTTTAGGATAACAAACTGTCAGAACTGTGCAGACTAAATCAAAAATTGAATGAGGTCAAAGAATGGGTAGGATACAGAGGAACAGAAGTCCCTTTTTTGACATTATAGGCATGTCTATATTGCTGCTTAGACTAGCTCAGTGTTCACTTACTTCTGCTCAATATATGATGAAGGCCCACAGTTAGTGAAAGGAAAAGACTTAGGATATGTACAAACATTACATTTAGATTTACCTAACTAAAATTAGGTCAATCTACATGCCCAGTCAGCAGGTGTTTGTTCGCTAGGCTTAGATTTCCCCCAAAATGGCATGCCCAATCTAAGTTAATTCATTTCAGGAGAACTACTAAACTAACTTTAGAGTGGGAAAGTGTTAACTGGATTTACAGAAGGTTAACCTGATTCTACAAATGCCTGCACATGTTCAAAGCATAGCCCTGGAAAACCCAGGCAGTCAGCCTCAGTCCCGGGGTTATGCTGTTCCTATTCCCCTGACCTTGACTGAACTTGCCGACCTACTGCAGACCCACCAACGCTGTCCACAAAGCTATCAGGCCTTTCTCCTACCCTAAGTTACTTACCTGGGGTTGCCTGCATCACTCCCAGTAGCAGCAAATGTCTGCATGTGCTTGTTCTTGTCTAGGTTTAGATGGCTTAAAGTCAACCAGATGCCCTCAGGGTTGTCTTGATCATGCACCCAGCAAGATGTTTTTCTTGACAGAGTCTAACAGTGGGGCTAAAGCATGTGCTCAAGACCCCTCTAAGGCACCTCCACGCCCTAAGTGTCAGCCTCAGTTGTGGGGGAAGGGAAAGAGTGAATGGGACTTATTTCTCAGTAGCAGGGCCTGGTGCAGAAGAGAAGTTGAACAGACATGCAGTATATTTAGAGGTTAGAAAGGAGACTAGAAGAGAACAACCAATTTCTGCAGGAATATCTTTCCTAAATGTTATATAAATCCACAAATAAGAATGCTGATGTTGTCACATGTATTCCCACTGCAGGAAAAAGACACCTTCTCCTCAAGGTTAAGGCAATGAGAGGCACAGAGATAACAGCATTGAGAAGGCCTGGGGTTACACTGTATATGCACCAATCCCCGAAACACAGGCAAATTTAGTAGACAAGTTAAGCATATAAAGATATCTGAGGAAAGCAAGGGTCCAGTGACCCCTGACATGCTTGGGCTGCTGCTCAATTAGTACAGTCTGAGAGGCAGAATCTTGCAACCTGGGTGGTTCTTTATCAGCTTTACCATGCATCGGCACCACCCCTTATGGAGGTGCAGTAATGGCACATGGCCAGAGGTGCAGTAGCCAGGGTCTGCACCCTGAGTGACAGCTGGGGCAGGGAGTAGGCTGGATGCAACAGTTAGGCCAGCAGTAATGGTGGCTGTCATTCTTGCAACCCTTTGAAGTGGGTGTCTGAGGCTGGTTATACCAGGCAGCTGGTTCTATGCCTGCTTGACAAAAAAGAGTAAGGAGTGAGAAAATGAAAGGGGGCCCCCTCAAAATTTTCACTAACTGGAACTGAGCTTGGATGCAGGAGAGTCACAGCTGCAAGGAGTAACCTGGATCAGACAGAAGTTAAAACATCAGGCATCTACTTTGATTTCTATCATTACATTATTTGGACAGCAGAGTGTACTCCTTCCCCGCTAGTGTGATTCAGTTCAGATGCAACATACCTGTCCTGGCCCCTGGCTTGTTCTTAATCCAGTTACTTCGTATGTGAAAGTGGGAAGCACGGCTAAGAGGTAGGCACATTTAACTTCTGGTGAGGGGTGTTGGAAATTTTTTCCTAGACATGAGGAATATTCCTTTGCAAATCTCTGGCTCATTTGGACTGGAAATGATGCCAGCATGGTGGACTGGAAAAATCTAGCTCTGTGTATTGATTTCCAGATTATGTTACAGTTGCATTTATCACTGTTTATTATATTGTTCTTTGATTTTGGTTTAACTTCAAGAATAAACTATCAAAACTGACATTCTAAGCATGTTACACTGAGATTCTTTTGTACAAGAAACGCCTTTCTCTATATACAAAGAGTTATGAAAAAATTACTGGGACCTTCTGTGTTTAATACAACTAAAATTTTCAGGGGCTTGCAGTCTGGGCAATTAGAACAGTCAAAAAACAAAGTTATGAAATGCTTCTCACCAACTGCCATTATAAATCCAAACTGAGTTGCTTTTTCTTTAAAAGAAAAAAAGAAGTATTATATTTAATATAAAAATACATTTTAAAGTATTTTACACATAAATACCTTTACCTCAACTGATGTTTTCCCTGTGATAAATGCAATCTAGCTTCCTCTATGCCAGGAAATTATATCTAAATGTGATTTCATATAATAAGGATGATAAATAGTGGAATTGTGAATTATACCACAGGGTCACTATTTTCATGAGCATTCTAAAAGAAATCAGGTTTCATAGGGAAAAGCACACAAAATTGTGAGAGCTATTACATATCATTAACAGCTCAGAGAAGTCTCAAGACAATCATTGTTCCTTTGCTTGTTTCATTGGAAGATAAAGAATTGTTAATGAAAGCAGTGCTTTAAAATATCCCATAAATCCTGTATAGGCAAAGAAAAAACATTCAGCAATTTGTCATAAAGATGCATTTTATGATCATCTTGGGTTAAAAATTTTACAGAAAACAGTATGACTTTTAACATTTAGGACAATGTCAGCTAGTTAATGTCTGAGAAGAATGGTAATATGTTTCCAGCAGGTTTGATTTGTTACCTAGTATGTTAGATCAGAAGACACAATTCATTTATGCTGGTAATGTAATCTAATTATTATCTGCAGAAGAGAAGCCTGGACTCACTTCATGGGATTCATCAGCAGAATATAGTATGTTAAAAAATCAAGAAGCATAATAAAAAAAATTAGTACATATACAATCTAAATTGATGACAAACTTTTATGTTTTGAATTGTTTAATTTTTAATTGCTATTGTCCTTAACCAGCAAATGCAGCTTTCCTCAAGAGACTATAGAATTATATTTGCCTGAAAGCTTATTCTTTAAATAAAAATGGCTCTTCATGGAAAGTCTATTAGGTTTCTTCTTCAATCCACTGAAATATATTCCATCTCCTGGGAAATACATTTTAATTTACTGTAATTTTTGCTAGGTTTTTCACTTAGCAAGTACACTTTCTTGGGTTTTTTTGGACCAAGCTTTTTATAAAAAGAATTGTCAACAAAGGAAAAATGAAACAGCAGGATCTTTATAGAGCCTCCTTTCCAATAGGGTTAATTTTAATTTGGTGTTGATATATCTAGTTTATAAATAGCAATAAAAGCAAAGTGATCTTTTTAAAGAGCATTTGACCCTAGAAGAAGGAGACTACTGAGATAATGGAATCCAAGTTACTCGTAGAGCAATACTGTCTCTTAGCTGAAGCAGTTCTTCACCCTCACAAGAGTTTATCTTCCTTATGTACTGATTAATGGAAGGCATGTCCCTTTCAGCCTAAATTTTATTAGGCTAAACAAGACAAGCTCTTTTAGTCTCTGCTATATTCCTGATCAAACTGGACAGACAAGGACCACTGGGATGAATTCATCTTTCTTGAATAGGGGTGACTGGGATTATTCATAGCAGTCCTTCAAATGATGGTATACTTCCCCCATCTCTGCTGAAGATCTCGCCCATATAATCTTGGACTGTATTTGTCTTTTTCAGAGTCCTACCTCATTGGTAACTTGGAACCATTTTATGATCAATTAATGCACTAAGGTCTTTCCCCTCTGTCACTTTCAACTAAAGGATCCCCAATTAATAGCAGATATTCTTGTTATCAATCCATTATCACTTGACCTTCCATTTATACCATTGTTTTGGTCTTGAAGGTCATTCACTTTTTTTTTACACGGTGGTCCTATCTTCTGCTATATGGGAGAGGCCACTCAACTTTTTATCATCATCAACATCATCATATATTTTATTAGCAAATTAATACCTTGGGGGACAAGGTCATTAATGAAATTATTAAATGACCAGTCCCGAGACTGATTCTTGAGAAATTCTACTAGTAATTTCCCCACCAATTTGAGGGGAATTTTTCTGGTGGAACCTTTAATATAATTTCCTTTTCAGCCAGTTTCCTTCCCATACCTTCCCTGCCCCCCTAATTCCACTTTACAGGTTTTGTGTTAATCTTCATCTTCTCTAACTCAACTAATAATTCCAAAGTAGGAAATTACTGATGTCTGAATAGATTAGATAGCCCACATTTCCCTGTGTAAAAAATCCATTATCAAAGTGATATCAGGTTAGTCTGGCATGAGCCATTCTTGGGAAACCTGTGTTGCATAGGACCCTCATTTCTATTACCCTTCATCTCTCGATTTACTTTTTTGCTTCAATGCTTGTTCTAAAACCTCACAAACTTTTCAGGTCAGACTAACAGACCTGTAGTGGGTCAGACCATATTTCCCCCTTTCTAAAATACTGGTACTGCACTTGCTCTTCTCTGTTTAAAGCAAAAAAACAGAACTTCAAGCATCCAACTGCCCTATTTGATAAATTCAATAAACACTGTTGCTATCAAACTTGTGATTTCAGGTACAGTTGATTCTATATTCTGGGACAGAGGTTATCTGGTCCCACCCACATTGAGAACATTGAAGTCTGAGTTGTTTCCATCTTCGATGTGGTGATTTCTCCCAGACTAATACTGTTATTTTTTTAAACTTGAGGCATCTAGACAGTCTTGCTTTTCATAAAGGTTGTCTCAAAGCAATCTACCAAACAAACAACAGGAAATACTCAGCTCAAGTCTGTATTTAACATAATTAAAAAAAGACATACTATTTTAAACATTAATCTCAATTTGCTAACTGTGGAACAGCAATTTGCTTACATCAGGAACAGTGCAATCTCTATAATTAAACTGTATTAACTTTTTCTACCTCAAGTCTTACCAAGGTAGAAAAGAGTGGTTTAAAAACATTTATAGCAGCTATCTTCTGTTGCTTTAGTGCACATCATGTTGTTCCTGCGATGTTTTATTAGACAAATATAAAATTAACAACAGAGCTATAATGATTTCCTAAACTGGTTCCAACACAAATTTCCAATTTGAGGTCAGATGTATTGCCCAATAAAATTTTACAACAGCAATCAAATAGCAGTAGTTAGTTCCCCAGAAATACAACTCTTAATTCACCAGAATTAGTTTTAAGATTATTGCTCACCACATACAATTAAAGTAAATATTATTATAGCTTTATGCAAAGTGTTCAAACAGCATTAGCAATGGCATATGGTGTACAGTAATGCTAATTTCAGATAACACAATAAAATATTTGGTATATTTACATTTGTGCTGTGATATATAACTTTTTGACTACTTGATCTGATGTTTATAAACCACCACTTTGAAACTATTTAGCAAGTACATCCTTGTATTATTTTGCTTATAGAATATCAAATATACATAAACTACTACATTTTTAGACTTTTTCTCTAAAAGAGTTGAATTGTTCATCCATAAATTAAAACTTAAAGAATGTAATTCTACACCATAAGTATTCTAGTATTCTTTGGTGCTGTGTGTACCACAAGAAAAAAGCTCTTTTTAGCAATGGTTATCCACTACAATTTTGCATGGGCTTTGTAGTTTAATTTCAAATTGCAGTTTATTTTAGGTCATTGTCAGAAATCACTGACTTGACATCAGATACAGAAGAATTTATATTAAAATATATTAAGAATAACAACAGAAATTTGAACAAAAAATTCTATGAATGTGAATCTCATATAAACCTGGATAATTTAATATTTTAAATGTTTTATTTTGAACAAGGCTATTCTTAATTTGTCATGTTAAAAGTTACAGAAGTCACACAGGTTAAAAACCAAATCTTACTTTAAAATAGAAGACAGTTCTCACTTATTTTTCGTATTAAGTTAATATCTAAGGTAAAATAGACTTCATGGGATCCAACCTACAGTTACACAGCTTACTTTAAGCAGCATGATTATAAACCGGATGCCATTGTACAGACCTTCACCAGTGCTGGGAAACCTATCTAAGTAACTTGGGGTGGGTGCAGGGGCAGGACTTGGCGGTGGGGGAGGTCCATGGGAAGAGGTTTGATAGGATCAGAGGGATTGGTGAGGTCTCTAGTAGGGCTGTGCAAAATTTCAACTGCTGGTGAGGCAGATGAAAGAAGGCATCAGGAATTGGCTTGATCCCTTGTGGTCCAGTACAGTCCATGTGCTGGCCGCCACGTGCGACACAAGGGTAAAGGGGAGCATATATGGCAGAAAAGCCCTGCATCACTGGATGAGGTGCTGGTGAACAGAGTGAGGGAGGCAGAAGGATGGAGGTGAGGGGATGTGGAAGAGGGGGATCCACTGTCCTGTACAAGCACACCATCCACCAGCCAGTCTCCTCCTCCACCACAGGTATGCCAATGTGGGCCAAAGGCATGGCTTCCATGGTAGGTTCGGAGGCACCAGACCCCACCATCAGGCCTTGGTAGCTGTCTATCTCGCCGAGGACATGGAGCCACTGCTGTGTGACCGCTTAGCCTACTGGGCAAGCTGCAGCTAGATGTGACAGGATCTGGCCATGGTTGCCCAGAAACACCTGTCCTATCCACTGAGTGCTCCGAGGGAGAGGGTGTTCAACATTGCTAGGGATGCTGTGACACCCCACCTCACCTTTTTGGATCCTGGTTTGGTGGAGCAGCTGGTGTTCCTCAAGTGGAACCTCCTGCTGCTGGGGTTCCCCAAGCTCCAGGTGAGTGCCACCCTCCTCACTCCATATGTGCCTATTTCCTTTTGGCTTTTTGTTTCTAAACCATTTAGTGCACAACTCTTAGAACTGCAGGCAGCACTCACTGCATCACTAGCCAGCAGAGGAAGAACATGGCCCTGCTGAGCTCCCATGCCAGGAAAAGCTTGGAGGTATGGGATGGGTCTATGGGGAAGGAGAAGGCCCCAGCTCCTGGGCATGACCTAAAACTGCACCCTGCCAGGATTGGGAGGCCTGGTGGGACTGCCAGTGGCTCATCAGCCCCCAGGAAATGCCAGGACTGAGGACCTCCCTGTTGAAAGGCAGGTAGGAAGTGCCTTATAACCTCCAGCTACCACATGCATGCATGGTCCTGGCTGGGGAAAGCCCAAACCCCTAATATCTTTGAGAGGTCTGAGGCTAGCTGGTTGCAGTAGAGTTGTGAGGCTCCAGGCAAGCTCAGCTTATCTGCCTGTGATGCCATTTGCAAGGTGTGGGCTGCAGTGTAGGGAAGGTATGGAGCTGTAGAATCACACACCAGGCAGACAAAGTTCTTTGGGTCAATCCGATATCTTTTAGTAGACTAACTGAATAGTTGGAGAAATATATCTTAGCAAGCTTTCAGGTTGAAAAACCCTTCATCAGCTGAGGAAGCGCCTGCATTTAGTGTGTGTGCGCGCTCTTCCTGGATGGAAGGAATAGTAAAGACAATACAGGCATGCAATACAGGCAAGAAAGCTAGTCAGTGAAAATAGAAATGAGGGCATCAGGGGGTGAGAGGCAGGCTGATGTTGGGGGGAAGGGGATGTACCAGGTAAAAGTGGAGAGGTACCTGGGGAGTCAGACGTCTGGCAGGTTGTAGTGTGTCATAATTCCAGTGTCTATGTTGATGTCCATGAGTTTCTGTATCCAGGAGGTTGATGAAGTGAAGTTCATAGGTTCATCTATTATCTTTTCTAACAAGATGTGGTGGCAGATGAGAAGAGAAGGCACCTGCAGGGCGGAGCTGGCACAGTCACAGGGCCCTAGGGGTATCACGGTGATCTCTTGGGACCCTACCCCATGACAAAGTGCAGTTTCCCAGAAACCCTTGCACCTATCTCCTTGAAACTTGGCAGGATTCATGGACTCAGCAAGGGCTACTACACTTGCTGTTTTCACCCTGCTCCACTTTAACATGCACAAAAAGTCACACGTCATGAGTTTTGCTTGTCAGCACCTTGAGGTACAGTTTCCCAGAAACCCCTCCACCTATCTCCTTGAAACCTGGCAGGCTTCATGGTCTCAGCAGGAGCTACCATGTTTTCACCCTACTATGCCTTAACACAGACTAGACATGAGTTTTTCATTCAGCACCTTCAGTTTCTGAGAAACCCCTACACCTATTTTCTTGAATCTTGGCAGGCTTCATGTCCTCAGGAGGGGCTAACATTCTTGCAATTTTCATCAGGATCAGGCAAGAAATGACAAAGTTTTAGTCATTTTAGTAATTCCCCATTATAGCCTATGGCCGAAACCCCGAAACAGCATTGAAACAGCATTGAAACTTGAAACAGTTTTGGCCAAAATGAAATGAAACAGTGATTCAAAACACCAAAACAAATCACTATCCCATCGAAATGCCGAATCAGAAACCAAAACAAAACGCAGGCATTTTGCATAGCCCTAGTCTGTAGGGTGGTTTATCAGGATCAGGGAGGTTAGTTGGTCTGTGGGGTCATTTCATGGGACATGGGTGGGGATGGTGGGTCTTTGTGGGGGGTTCCATCCCGGAGTTGGGGATTGGAGGGCTAAAGATAGTCTGGTCACTGGTGGGAGGGCAGGGTGGGATTGGGACAACACAACCGGGGGTTGTACTGTACACACACATTCCCAAGACCTGATCACTTTAAGCCATGCAATTGTAGATCAGGTCCTACATTTACACGCATTCTCTAGTGCTGGAAGTCATGCCAGGAATGTGATCTAATTAAGTTAGAGTGGTTGAGGAGTGGGGTTAGGGTGTCTGCAGGGGCTGGTGAGTCCATGGGGATGGCTGGTGGGTCTGGAGCTACATTGGTACACACATTTAGGTTAGATTGGGCATGGGGTAGCCTGATCTACATAGTTCACCTCCTAAAGTTAGATCAGGTCAGCCATTTTTTGCCCTATCTTAACTCCCCAAACATATGTACAGTTCGGGATTTATTCAACCTAATCCTAGTTAGGTCGATCTAATTGTAACATCTGTACGTACCCTCTGATTACTAACACCTAATATAAGCATAAAAGCTTTGTTGTGTAAGAGTCAAATAAACTAGCAGCCAGCTCCTATTCTACCTATTAGGTGCTTAAACCTTAAATGTGATCCTATTTTACTCTACATGAGTGTGACAGGGGGCCATCTCAGGGTCAGGTCTCAAGTTTGGCCTGCTCACACATCTAAGGGCAGTCTGCTGTGTCTCTCCTGCCATGACTTGGTGGATAAATAACTGGTGTAAAATGTAGGAGGCTGCCCATTTTGTGTGTCCTGATGCCAGTGGCATTATACATGGCTCTGACCTCCCCTATACTGTGTACCATGCCTTGCACATGGCATCTGGAGTTGGGCTAAACTCTTCCCCTTGTAGATCCTCTAACATTCTTCCTAGCACTCTACCCTTCACTGGGTCTTTTGTGCTCTGCCCCCTCTCACTGTGCCACACTTATACTGCCCCTCACTTGGCCACTCTCAACCCATCTTACTCCATGCATCTCCTTTAGGTCCCCCTTGAGCCCTACTCTACATGACCCTTTCCTACTCACACTCCAGCCAGTCCACACACAGCCCTTCAAGCCACCCTCTCACAGACTACTCTATGTGACCACCAGTCTTATGCCTCACACTAGACTGGACTCAGCCTCTAGCCCCTCTCTGGGCCACTCGTCCATGTTTTTGCTCTTGTGGGGGTTGGCTCATGTGCTGCCCTTCAGGCTGCCCCTGCAGTCCTACTTAGCACACCCCTGGTTGCCCCTGCAACCCTACTCTACATGACATACGCACAGTCCTTCAGGCCGCCACTGCACACCCTACTCTGTGCAGGCCACCAGACAATGAGTCCTTGAAAAAATGTTAAAATAAGTGGAGTGAAGGGCCTCCTCTTCCTCACTACTTTTTGTTATTTAAGGTTAAAGCTAAGATGACAGTGTGTCACAAAAGCAGATGTATTGCAGATTTTTCAGGGACTCCAGTAGTGTGGAATACAATCACACTTCAGCAAGTAATGACTAGAATAGGATTTACTCCTGAATTCAAAAAGTAACTTCAAACAAAGCAAATGTTCGCATTAGCATAAACAGGGCCAAAACCACCTGTGCTTATTCACATACATTACTCAGTGAAACTTACTCAGTGAACAGTTCTATTCATTTCACAATAATTACTTAATGAAGGAGGCATAAAAAAAAGAAGAGTAAAGATATCTGAAGAAATTTCTACATTGCAGTCAAAAAGGTGTAAATGCAGCTGGTAGACATACCTCTGCTAGATTTAAACTGGTAATTCTGAGGGACTGGTAACCATGTAGTGGCAGTGACAATGAGCTCAGCATGGACTGCCCAGGATTTCAGCTGGGTTGGCCTGTGCTGGTCTCCATGTGGCTACAGCTACACCGAATATCAAGTACTTAAGTAATTTTAAGTATTCCTCCATAAATTTCAATCACACCTTTAACTGCAGTGTGGACATACCCTGAGTTGGGCCTCATCTGTTTAATAGAGAAACTGAATATATGATTTTACATTTGTTTCCCAAAGCCTCATTTTTTATAAAAAAGAACATTTACAAGTGCATCTATCTTCAGAATTCTCTCATGCACAAAAATATAGTTAAAAGATGGGTCAAGAGACCTATAAATCTCTCTTAAGTAGCCTCTCATTCCAAGTAAAACTCTAAGCTTACATTTTGCATTTAATATCTTTTCCAGGCCAGAGATATTAGTAACCAGAAAAAAGTGTCACTGTAAATCTTAAAATATAACACATTAAGATACATAACTAAAAACACTGACAGATAATCCTTCAGGCGGAGTGTTACCTGGACTGTGCCTATATCCAAGGAAAAAAAAACCAAATTACTGAATAACCCATTAACACGCATACAGCCATGTTCCTGACACAGAGACTATCATTTCCTACAAAACCACAAAGGAACACACTGCAAGGCTAGTCTCTATACCTATTAGAACTACCACTTCTCTGCTGGGATTTGTCTCTACAGATCCAGTTATTTTAGCATTAGTTTAAAAAAAAAGTATATTCTCAATCTATGTTTCCCTGTGTAATGGTCTAAATGCCTAATTGTGCAGGTGTTTAAATCACCCAAACAGTGAACTAATTTAAATCAAGGCTGGGTTAACCTGATCTAAAAAAGGGTTAACCCAATCTCATGAATTCCTGTTTGCATATGATTGCAGAGCAGCTCCTGGACTGGGAAAGCACCGTTGTTTACCGCTGCCCTATTGACTGCCAACCCCTCCTGGACTATTTTAGCCTCACCTTGTGGACCCTGTCACCCCACAATCCAAACCACCCCTTCCCCAACCCTGCATGACTTACACTGGGTTCCCTGCATGACTCTCAGAAGCTGCAAAGAGCAACACACACCACTCCTGGTCTTAGTTCACACAGCTTACAGTAAACTGTGTGAACATAGGTCAGCTGCCATGAATAACTGTATGTACCTTCAAAAACTGACATTAAAATTATGAAGGTATTCAATATCACTTCTTGGGCAGTGCTCAAAATGAATATTACTTACTGAAAAATAAATGTATTTATTTTCCCCTGAAACTGAGAAACATAGGGTAAAATAGTCTGTTTTAGTATCATTCCCAGTGAAAAGCTTAACATCTAACCTCTAAACCAACACTAAAGCCTATGGGTATTTTTTCTGATCTAGTATTTCACTGATTGCTGAACCATTCTAAAATATAACCCTTTCTCATCAACATACAGCCTGTGTGCAACTCTCCTCACCATTCAGTTTCCCCCTCTGACTTGCATTGTTGTTGGGATTTTTTTTTTACTGTGTGGTCAAAATGTGGAGAATACACAGTTAAATACAAATTGCAATCAGTGGTCTGAAAATAATAACATTTCATTACAGCAAAAAGATGGAAAGTATCATATTTAAGAAAATCAATTTAAATAGTTTCCACTGGTCTTGGACATGGCCTACTGCAAGTAATATAACTAACGCTATATAATTATACATCCCCTGCATTAATACAATTGACTAGTTAGTTACCAATCATTTTTTTTTTTAAGTAAATGTCAATTGGTACTCTCTAGATCAGTGGCCTGCAAGCCAGATCAAGATTGTGAGGCCGTCATTTGGCCTGTGAGCTCCCCATGGGTCTGAACATTTGGTGATGGGGGAGCAGTGGCAGTGTTAATTAGCACTCCCCTACTGCAAAATTTCTGGACTAATGGAGAGCCCAACAGGCTGAATGATGTGATTCTATGCTAGATCATGCTGGCATGGTGGGGCTGGAATGTGAGATTACTCTGGGGCTAAATCTGGCACACAGGATCAGGCCAGTACATAGCTGGATTTAGCATGTGGTTTTGGGCCTCTAGATAGATCCCACAAGTAGGATTTAGCCCACAGACTTGCCCTGGGCCACTCATCCAGTCCATGAGACCAGAAAGTTGAGTACCTCTGCTATAGATTCATAAATAGTAATGTGAAGAAAAAGAGGATGGATCCACAGTATTTACATTTGTCAAATACATTTAAATATAGGGTATTTTTGGATATTAGTGTTATTTTCATTGTGTCACACACTAGGCAGGTTTATACATGCATATATATACACTATTATGAATATACAGTAAAATCCCTGGTATATAGCACGAATGGGGAATGGGGGGTGCCAGTAATATAAAAATGATGGTTACCTGAGTGTAAGTGACCATGACATTCACCAGAGCACCTGGTATATGCCGGTCTATCAAATGTTGCCGTTGTCCACGGGAGTGATAGTCAAATGATTGAGACAGGTTACCCGGTCTCCGGATGTTGGTCTCAATTCTTTTGGCTTGCTGTCGCCGTGACATGGACAGCTGTCTCCCACTGAGGCATGTGTCAAGTGAGGCGAACTGATATCCATACATGGCTTACCATTTCAAACGGCCAAGATGTGTACCAAGACCATGACCAAACCCAGAAGACTGGGATACAACATCATTGGTTGGTGCTAGGTGGGGTGTAAGGGAGGTGGAGGTGGACAGCTGTCTCTTCTTTTCCCCGAAGGCTCTGAGACAGCCCAGTCTGCCTGGAAGATGTCTGGAATCCACAGGTCTACTTCTGGTAAGTACTGTTGCCCTCCTGGGCTTATACTGTCTCTCAAAATACCTCTTCAGGACTGCCACCATTTGCTCTCCGTGGGGCACAATTCAGCCCTGGGACACTGAGTGCTCACAGGGGAACTCACTTCTGGTCCTATGGGCTTCCTGCTCATTGGGGTTTTTATCCCTGGTTCCATGGGCCAGCCAGCAAATTGGCACTGGCACATGGCCATAAAGCATGACCATGCCGGTGCAGGAGCCGATCCTGGCTCCTCCTGACTCAGCTGTTTCTTTGAGGTTTTTTTTTCTTCTGCTATGGCCCTGTCTCTTGATGGTGCTCCACACCTGCTGCTTTCTCAGCTCGGTGTGGTCTTGAACCAGCTCCATGCATCTTCAACCCCAGGTAAGTTCCCCTCTGGGGTTTTATCTTTATCACACTGATGGCACAAGGTTTCCACCTGAATGTGGAGCAGGGGTGGAGGGGAGGGGTGCGTGGTGATGGCTGCATGCAGAGTGGGTGGCGGTGGCTGTGTGCGTGCTCTCCCCCCACCCCCGCAGCCCCACCTCATCTGGCTGGCCAGCCAGAAATTCCAGTTGCTAGAAGTGCTGGTTAGAAAAATCCTGGATAACAGGGATTTTACTGTATTATGTTTTTATATACGTGTACATACAAGTGAAATTCTAGGGCTTGTGTTATACAGGATATCAAACCACATGATCACAATGGTAGCTTTTACCTTGAAATTTCTTACCCTTTTGCAAGTTCACATTGCAAAACAGTTATTAAAATAAGAAAAATATATATTTTGTTTTCAGACATCTAGCTACTAAGTATTATATGCATATTTTAAGTAATAATATTACTTTTAGTTAAAGAGTCTCAAACATAATAATTCTTATCAGGAAGCATGGCTTAACAGTTAGAAAAATTCAGTACAGAGTCCTGTGAGATCAGATTATGAGGCGATTAGGTTACGCTATGAGAGATTAGCCTCGTCTCCTTCCTCCCTCCCCACAACATAAGAGACTCTTTTGGGTTTTGTTATTTAACTTGCCCCTCAGGCCTGGGGATAATGCCATTAGAGCCATTTTACAGGCAGCAGGATCCTATAAATGAGGCACTGATTTAAATAGTGTCACACAGAGATGGTGTCAAAGTTCTCAGCTATTTACAGGTGACATCACAAAAGACAGTTTCTGAAGCACAGTCAAGTATAATCTGCAGATTCAGTTTGCTTGCCCAACTGCCACTAGAAAACAGACTTTCTCCTGTTAATTTGCTACTTAAAATACTTGCTTAAATCAAACATATTATAAAGCTGAACAGTACTAGTATAAATACCCCCCAAAAAGAACTTTCCTCTTTTGGGGATAAGTGGTCATTTTGGAGCCTGTCATTTTTTTTCTCTAAATGAGAGGAACAAGAAATACATATATAGATGAACAAATAAACCACTACAATCTTTAAAAAAGAGATCTGACAACAGAATCCCTAGATGGCCAAACTAAAAAAAATATTGCTTAACTAAATCAGGCTCTTATTCTCTTGCCTGTAATAATGAGGCACTCTATGAGCAAGTTTAATAAATGAGTTAGAGGTTTAACAGTACTTTCTTTTGAATATGTGTAACACAAATGCCAAATATGAATCAAGAGTTAGTTTGCAAGTGATCTCTTCTGGGTCTGATGTGCAATATTTATTTATCTTTGCATGAGAAAAAGAAAGCCATCTTGAAGTAATTATACAGTAAGAGCCCAATCCTCCAACCCCATGAGAAGCTTTACTCATGGGAGCAGTCCTATTAGCTCAAAAAAACTGCTTATGTTACTTGTGGAAATGTGGTTGCAGGACTAAGTCCTTAAGTTTTGAAAAGCAAAATGTGTTTGATGCAGAAGCTCCTAATCATCCTTCTGTTGCACACTAATTTCATGTTGTGAACTTCACCATTTATTAGCATGCATTTGGAGTTGTTTATTCTCCCAAAGTTTAATCATGCATTCCTGATATGGCTCTCATTAGCATACATGAACACCCCCTTTCCTGAGTGGTTTGTGTTCAGTTCTCATTTGAGTTAATTGCTGTGTAAGGTAGCTAGATTCTAATTAAAATTCAATGGCACATGCAATGATAAAAATGTATCAATACAGTCTCTTTTTTCATTAGTTACTTTTAAAAAAATTCTACCTTCACTGTCTATTCCCTCAAATTAGCCTCTAAATTAGCTTTTATTTTTATTGTTCTAGAAATACTGCTATTACATTTAAAATGTAAAATTGTACAACATGTTATAAATATATATACATGTTATGGGATTAAATGCTTGTTAAAAACTTACTATTTTTAGGTACAGATAGGTATCTCAAACCTGAGAAAGACTTTCCTATCTAGGGTGAAATTTTGACCTAATTTAAGTCAATGGCAAGACATTTTATCACTTCAGTATGATTTCAGCCCTAAAGCATCACTTTGTTTTTGCTTATGTATTCTAAAAATAAGCAAATAAAGCCAAATACTTAACCAGATTTTTCAATCAAATAAACATTTCCCTGAATTTGAACAACACAATTAGATTTCTACCCCTAAAATCTCATCCCACAAAAGTTTTGCAATAGATTTTAATAGGAACATAATTTTTTGCCATTTATTATAACCAATTGATCAGACCTCATGGTGATAAATCTGGAGTAAAAATCTGAATAACCTTAACAAGAATTAGGATATAGTCTATTCAGACAGTAAGGTTCTCTATGCATTTATCTGGTATTGAACCCAGTGTAGTCCCAAGAGCATAAATGTTAAATGATTACACCTGACTAGTTTTCTACAGAATGCCCTTAAAGTTACTGCTGTTTGAAATGAAGAAGTTGCTAAGATAGCTATGGAGACAGAACTCGTATGGATTCCGCCTATTTGATTTTTGAAATCTTTCCAAGTTATAAAATAGTTACAGTAATGATTCACCCGAAGAACCTTGTCTTCCTATGTCCTTAGGCCAACACAGCTACAACCTATACCCCGTTACAGTAATGCTTGCACTTATGCAGTGCTTTACATTTTATTAATTTAAAAGCAAATGAAAAATCATTACCTGCATTTGTGGATAAGGAAATGAAGACAATTGGAAAAAATAGACAGAAAAATAAATACTTTTTCATGGGAAATTAAAAAAAAGATTTTAAAAATATGTTTTCAGAATTTTTAAAGCTTTCATAGATAGCAAAAATAACATTTTGTAATTTTTTCTAGTCTTTTCATGAAAAAATTGGGGCCAGGGAAGAGGGTTTGGATAAAATGCTGTTGGTTTCTAAAATCAAAAGCTGATAAAAGTCTCTAAAAAGTTTGGCGTTTCATTTCTTGATTTAAAAAAACAAGGAACAAAACCTTAAATACAAAACCCCATGCAATCAAACTAAAAATACTGCACCACACTTAAAAGCAGTTGCTTGTTAAAAAGGTTTTCATTTAAAAAAGGTACATGGATCAACTGTAATTAATTGTCCATGGTCATTTGGAAAATTGGTGACAACTGGATTTAGAGGCCAGTCTTCCTTATATCTGGACTCTGTTGTAATACTGTAGGTTATAATACTGTCTCAGACAAAAGAGGCTCAACTCCCCATTTTCCAAAGGGAAACACACCTGGTAACTTAAGTTGTAAAGTGCTATAAATTCAACGTGTTATTAACATCAGTTAGTGACAGAGGTTCTGAGTGGTAGCTTAATCCACATAGACCTTGCCATTTCCTGAGACAGCCTTTGATGCAGCATTTTCAATTCTCCAACGTGAACATTCACACACATTTTCATTAGCATGTCAAATACTGTTCATGTCCAAAATAAATAAAACCCCACGTTTTTAATAATTATTCCAATGTCAGGAAAATCCTGCAGGCTGAAAATTAGCCAAAAGGATGAGTCTGGTTTGGTTGGAGGGTAAATATTAATAATCAATAATTCGCCTGGCTCAGGTTTAGATGACACAGCTTTGCTTGCCCTATACTGCTTGTCCCACTGGAGACTAAATATATTCCTAAGCACAAAAGGAAATCTAAACAACAAAACCAATCCTGTGTCCCACTAAGCATAGCCATTATTCTGAAGCACAAAAATTACTAATCACCCTTTAATCAAGTTAAGGTTTATATAGTCATCTAATTTTGCTTAACCATGTTAATATTCAGACATGTTAAATATTAAATCCTTTCAGACATACAGTCCAGTTTGCCAAGTTTCAGCCAACAGCAAATATTTATGCTAAAGTATAAATCATCAAAAATTGCCCAATGGAAATGCTAACAAACTGTTGCCTATTGTATCTTCAGTTGGCTTCTCTGTAAAATCAACACAAAAAATAAAACTAAACTTAGTTTGCGTATAAAAGCTTACTTTGCCCGGGTTTAAATGAAATGTGATTTCAGTACCACACAGTTTCAGTGTTATTTAGCACTGATGGAATGTCCTTTTCTACACAAGACCCAATGTATGATGGAAGTGAGCAGGGAGAATGAGAAGCTATAATAATAAAGCATCTTGATTGTTCTTGAAGTATAATATTAACCAATATTAAAGTTTTATACAACTAGCAGTTAAAGTCTATATATTTATCTCTTTTAGATTATCCATAATCATATTTATTCAGTTTGTTTTTGTTTTTTTAAAGTGTTTCACATCTTTTCAAGCAGAATAAATTATAAATAATGCATTTCCTCAATGTTGGTGGGAAAACTCAGGCTATAATTAGCATATGCAATTACATATTCTGATACTTGATGTTCACTGATGTCATTCCTGCCACCTTATACAGTATAAACGAAAAGCAGGCAATCTGAATAACCCTTAACAACTTTATTCTTATAAACAACCCCTGCAGTTCAATACATCTTTCTTTGACCAACTCCTTGAAGTAAAAGGTTCCATTCTATAGCTTCCACCAGCTTTATTCTAAGTGAAAACACCACTTTGTGTTGCACGTTATGTTAAAATAACAGATTTGTGTTGGTTCCTGAAGAGAGGCGTAATGAAAACTATCGAAACTATGGATAGGAAGGCCCCTTTAAAGACAAAGTACTGGGAGATGCTGGGTAAGATCTCCAACAGAGGACCTTTGTACTTCAATGCAAATGAATCTCTGAAAAAGACTGTAGACAATGACCAGGGAGAAGTCACAGAGAACCAATCCATCTGCAGCTATTTTGTTAACTCAATGTTTCTTACATTCTTTCTCTTACACAAAACACTTGATGTTGACAGCTGTGAATTTTAAATAACTATTCTGTGTATGTTTTTCTAATTTTGTGTATTCAGATTGTTTCCCTGCACTGGGAGCTTGAAAACTGTGTACCTCAAATTCCATAATTTAGAGATTTCATGCCTTTCAAAAAGTCACAGCAATTCTGATTGCAAAACAAAGTAGAAATTAAGTGTTTAATGAACAGGTCTTCAAATGGTGAGGAAAAAAAGAGTTTCTTTAAAGATACTACACAATAGAAAACCCAAATAAAATATGAAATATAATTAGAGATTCTCTTTGAAATGCTGTATTGTGTGTGTGACAACTATGATAATAAAAAGAATTTAATCCTGTTGTAGCTAAACTACATTCTGATTACTTATGCCATTACAAAGACATTTTGCTTTTACAATAGCTGCACACACTGAGTATTTCTAGTGCCCTCCTTTAATAGGAAAAGTGCAGCAACATAGAGAAAGGTTGAAACAAGTCTATTAATCAAATAAAATATTTGAATATCAGCAATTTGTCTATGTAATGGATGAACTTTTTCACCAGGTCAAAAACTAAGTTAAACCAGATGCTAAGCTATGGCAACATTGTTGTATAGCGGGGTATGGAAAAATAAATTGGTTTTCAAAACTGGCTGCAAAACTGTGGAAATATATATACACATATACACATATATATTTGTATTTCAAAAAACTAAAAAAAAAACCATAATAGGAAAAAAAAATTGCAGTCTGCGTGCACTGCATGTATCCCGACTTTCCAAATCAGTGATTCCACCATAGTGTTTGGCAGGCTGGTAAATCAGAATGTTATAAACCTGTTGGCATTGATACAGTGAGGCCCAGATCTCAACTGGGACTACTAGGTGATGCAAATAATATGCTATGACAATAATAAAAGGACCAGAGAAATTAATTTGTGCTTGGGAAATTGTAAAGACATTTCCTTTCCTATACCTATGGGGGTTCATGCCACCTAATTTGCAGAAACAGGGCATGTATCCCTTATATCCCATCATGATCACCCAGTAGGGTTGACCCATGCAGGAGGGATTACAATATATTTCAGGAAGGATTATACCACTATACAGTTCCCAAACACCCAGAAAAGCTTGAAGGAACATTCTACTTCATTTTACTTGATTTCTGACTAATTTTGCATTGAAATGTGTCATATTCCAGTCTCGACAAGGCCTATGAAACATGATAAACTTGAGGAAAATCAGGTGTCATTTTAAAATTTGCCAAGAGGTTTGTTACCAAAATTAATGGTGAACTAATACTTAATAGTGTCAAGAAGAGTGAAAGACATCCTTCATAGAATTCTTCTGCAGCAAGTCTGCTGAATTTTGGGGGGAAGTTGAGCTAGTGAGTAGAGTACTAGGCTGGGCCTCAGGAAACCTGCATTAATGCCCACTTCTGCCAATTATTTCCTCAATGACCTTGGGCACATCACTTCCATATTCATAAATCACATTGGGTAATCACATTGTTCCTTTTGAAAAGTTATTTGATTTTGCTGATGAAAAGCACTAGAGTTGGTATTATTACCACAAGTTCCCACTGAAGTTAGTGTTCCAGCATTACAGCCTTTTCCCTTTTAATATGTCTTTTTCTCCTCCTTCCAACAAAATCCATAAAGAGCCAATTGTGTGCTGTGAACATGGCCTTGATTAGAGCAGTTAGGGCTCTTCTTTTGGCACCAGAACAACATATTTTGTACGTGACTTTCTCCATAGGTGCTATGCCTGTAAAACATCTCTCAGATGTGTATGAGGTCTAGGGACAGGGGGTGCATCCACACGTTCATTAATGTACTTTTGCTACTGCATATTAAATGTACTACCTCTAATGTAAGGTTTTAAATAATGTGCAGCAGGCTGCCCACATGTGCAGTAGCAAAAGCACACACTTCTTTAGTGATGCTTAATGAGCAGTAGCCTATTTTTACTGTGCATTAGCATATTAGCATCGTTTTTGACATGACACTCTAGTGTGCAGTGAAATAGGCTACTGAATATTAAAGTGCATGTGTAGACATGCCCAGGTTGGGACATATGTGCTAAGAACATATTGCAGAGGGGACATCATACAAAACATACAAAAGGCTATTTGATCAGGCAGGGGGCACAAGTAGTTAACCAACATGTTACCATTGCCCCATTTTACCTTGTTCAGTCCATTCATGGCTATACAATGCATCATTATATACTCACCATCACAGAGATGAAGTTCACTACATAGGGGACAGGATAAAGAATTAGCTGCCTCATGTTCCTCCCTCTCTGGGGTATGAAGTCCTAATCTGCAAGGCACATTGCAACATCCTAATATTGGTGTTTAATCTCCCTTTGTGTCTGTAACCACCTCCAAAGTGAGGGTAGGACAAAGATCACGATATGCTGCCACAATATGAAACCAATGGCAGTACATCAATTAAGTCATCAGTACATCTCTCCTTGCAGGGAGGCATTGGAAGCTTAGCCAGTGTCCATCCAGAGGGTTTTTATGCTTTGGGCCATAATTTATAGCAGTTTCCCACATGAATGCTGTATGCCCAATTCTCTTCCTACTTCATGTATGTTATGACATTGTTCTGACAGTCTATATCACATCTACACAGCAACAATAATAGTACAATAACATCTAAGTCCTTCTAGCACATTCTAAGAACTGGGAAAAAATATAAAGTACAAAAGTTTAAATGGGTCAAAAATGATGAGGCATTTTAAAAAAAGTATTTATTATGAACATTTGATATTTTGATCCTTCTATTTAAAAAGGATAGATGTAAAAATAGATACAGGTGCATGAATTTTTACATAGAAGGATCAAAGTATCAAATGTTTATAATTCTATTTATTTATATAGACCAAAATGGTTCATTGAAAAGCATTAGGGTCCATAAAATAAATACACATTTAGACACCCCATTGTCTCAAAATTATGCTTCACAAGCACAAAAGGCATCTCAATACAGAGTTACATGATAAGTTTACACTGAGCCATTATGATCCATCATGTAACTGGGTGCTTAATGACTCTTTAATACTAGGATTATTGACACAGAAGATGTAACAGCTGCTTGAAAGTTAGTCCACAGTAGCAGCTCACCAAAAAGAACACTTTCAATCTGTTATTGTATTCTAAACTATACAAAGACACTGGCATGCACAATGCAATATGAAGCGCTCCAAAATCTAAGCATAAACAATGTAAGCAATATTGGAGCAAAGAGCAAAGGAAATAAGTTCCTAAACTACCCCATAATGGGTTAGATTTGGGAGGGTGTTTGGACTCATACAGCTTTCACATAGCTTGTTTTGTCTGAAAAAATTACTTAGAGCCAAGACTCTTGTATTTCAAATTTAGTCTCAGAATTCATTGTAATAGTCAAATTATAAACCCCTTAAAAGAGTTTATTATAAAGGGAATGAAGACAGACCCTTAACCAAAGTGGCAGTGGGTGTCAGTATAATAACAGAAACTTTGAAAATATAAAAAGAAAAAGGAGTTCATTAAGGATTTTTTTTACCCATTAACAATGAATATTTCTGCTGCCAAACTTTCAGAGACAGGGTTGGTTTCCTTTCAAGTAATTGATGTCGACTTTCTTCAGTATCCAGTCCAGACAAGTTCTCAAACGTGAAGCAGGAAATCACACCGTCAAAGGAAAACTGAGCATTCCTTCCACACGGTCCAGGTCAGCCCCTCAAAAACACTAGATTTATACTACTGCTGCCAAAAAAACTTGCATTTCCATGCCCTCCTGTTGCTAAGATAAAGGATGTTTCCTACTGCCTCAGAATGCCGTACTCATTTAAAACTCCAGCTATGTTCTGACAAAACATGCTGCTGTCACCCCAAATTGAGCAAATGAGCCTATGTCCTACAGTATAAAGACTAAAAGAGTTATTGAATATCACCCGGGGAGCACAAAATGAACAGGCTCCCATTTCTCTCTGACCTTTACGGGCATTTTTTCCTGAAATCGGCCTAGCCCTTCAGCCTTCATTTCTCATTCTGTCTGTGGTAGCACAGGAAGGACAGCTAGGACTTTTCAGTTTCAAACAGATCAAGTTTTGTTAAATAACTTTTTTTTTCTTCTTCTTCAAACCAGAAGCGGAAAGGAACACTGTGAAGAAAATGGAAACTGGCAAAGAGCTTTAACTTCAAATAGCCTTATAAGTCAGTGTTGATGTGCAAAACTAATTCTATTTTTTTAGTATTTAAATATGACTGGACAGTTACGAAGGGGGAGAAGTATGATATCAGCTAAATGAAAAATGCAAAAGTGTGTAATGTTCTGACTTTTGATTGAAAAAAGAAAGAAAAGATAAAAGGAGAAAAAAAGAAAGAAAAAAAGAATAGATCTGTCGGTACCAATGTTTACAGACAAGAGTATCTATAACTTGTTATATAAATTCACAGGAAAGGAACTTAAAGCATGCAAAGCTAATCTATCTTGGTGTTTAGGAAAAAAATTCAGTTTATCAGGATTAAGAAATCCTATCAGGCAGGGAGTTTTAGTTTTATTAAAAAATATGAATAGCTTCTGTAATTTAAAAACCACTACTAAATTTAACATAAATATATTTCTTCCAAGGTAAGAGATCATGCTTAAATGAATAGAAAAAAACCTTTCTTTGGGTCATTCTGGGTACATGATTAAGGTTTGTAACCACATATGCATTACCTATTTGTTCATATTTTTCTTCTCTTAGGAATCTTTTGCATGGTTATGCAAATGCACAAGATAAGCAATAGTCTGATTTTAGACACACAATTTGTGGCATTCCATAGCCTCATTGGAGCTTTATTTCAAAGCTGGGAAATATGGAAAATTACATGCTTTTTATCTGTTAAGGAGAAAACATTTCGAATGCATAAGTATGGATTTTTGGTTTGGATGGTAAATATACTGTGCATGTAAAAGCCTAAAATCTATTAAAAATGTATAGTCTGAATCCAAAACAGAGGTCGTTTAAGCTGCTAGTAGTGCTGCTGCTTCTAATTTTTACCTATACTTCTGTCTCTGCTGCTTTCAGAGGTGTCATTATAGGGATGCCAGCGGTTCAATGCACAGTCCAGAAACACTTACAGTTTCCTTTATAACCAAGAGGAAGATGCAATTTTCTAACACATGAAACAACTGCTGGTGCAAAGGGTCAACAAGCACTACAACTGTTTGCAGGATATGGAGCGCTGAAGGGTGTAAGGAAGACTCAAGTGTAGAATGGGATCCTGACTGCCATTAACTCTTCATGTAAGAGATATAGGGAATCACTCAAGCAGAAGGGGAGATCTCTGACAGCTCACTCAAAGGAAGATGAGGGAATGCTACCATATTGAATAGACATCTGAAGGGGAGGCATCTCACACTTGTACTTACTCCAGCAGACAGAAAGCAGTTGTATAAAGAACAGAATGCTGGAGAGGGCTAGTAAAAAGGCATTTAAAAATGATAGGGACAAATAGTTTTGACCCTTTTATAAAATATACCATGATCACCCTTAAAAATATACCAGCTTCGCCTTAAATAGACAGATTTGAAACATATTTATCCAATTCTTATTGAAGTAAATGCTACAAATATAGAAACAATATTTTATTTTAACTCTTTAGGGGTGACTAGTATATCTAACAAGATGTTGATCTATTTTTATTAGAGTTAATGTGAAATAAGAGAGCAACTGAGAAACTGTAAAATTTCTATTAAATATCCGTCACTGTTCAATTCAATTTTTCATTAGTGTACATTGTAGCAACAAATGGACTCATTAATAATGAGTCCATCTCTCAGACACTCATTTTGTGAAATGGTTCCAAATTCACTGTTTACACATATCTTATTCAACTGTTCAGCAACATAGGGTGAGGGCAGCTGATAGCCAGGGAAAACCTATTTAGGCTTCTCTATCCTACCTCCTGTAGCAATGAGGACCCCAATTCCACAGACATGAAGATCAGAAGGGATTCCACCAATATATTCGGTATTCAGCTCCACAAACCATAAACTCTTCAAGCAAGAATATGATGCATAGTTGCTGAAGTTTAATTTTTTCTGCTTCCTTTTTCTTGAGGTCTCTGAGTCTCAGAACATTTTTGGAGAACCCCAGGACACCCATAGAAAAGCGGGTAGAGAGGGGAATCATTTGCAGCTGCTAATATCAATAGCCAGCACAAAAAATAGTGGGCAAGATTAACGGCTTTGACTTGCTAAGTTCCATTTGAAAGAATATAAACCAGAAGAGAATCTTTCACATTATGTTTCACACAGATCCTTCTGCATTCACCATCTTTACCTCATAGATAGGTCTTCTCACACTTTCCAAAGCCCATATAGGGAAAAATCCATGCCCAGGTGGATTTAATAAGGAGCATTCAATATTTCTGGTCAAAGAAAGATACATGAATATTAGGGTTGTGTGAAGCTTCGGGTGCTACTTTGATTTGGAGGAGATTTGGCTTGATTCGGCAGCTGAATCTCCAAATCTGAATTGAATCAGGAGACCAATAAAAAGATCTGAATCAATTTGAAGCTCTCTAAATCAATTTGGAAAAGATTTGGAGAGCTTCTGAGATTCAGGAAGTCCTCACTCATTGCCATAGGGAGCTGGACCTGGTAAGTGTGTGTGGGGTGGGGGGGCTGGAGTAGGGGGCAGGGGACCACCACCTGGCTCCATCACCTACCTTCTCCCCCAGCCCCCCCGACCCCTGCCCACTCTCCCAGCTCCCCCCATAGCTGCCCACCTGGCCCCAGCTCCTGGCTCTTTAAAAAAAAAATGAATAAATTCACCAGCTGCTGCCAGGCAGGAGGGTGATCCCTGCTGCCCCCCACTGCCCCATGGTGTATAGAGGGCTCTGCCACAAGAACCCTGACCCCTGCCTGCTCTTCCAGTCCCCCCCATGGCTGCCCTGCCCACCCTGGTTCTTTAAAAGAAAAAAAGCCCCCCACTCGCCAGCTGCTGCAGCAGCCTCAGGGCTTCTGGGGGCTTGTGGCAGACACCCCCCCCCCTGCAGTGTGGGGTGGGGAAGGCCAGCAGCAATCACTGCTCCCTGCCTGGCAGAAGCCAATGAGTGCAGGACTTTTTTTTTTTTTTTTTTTAAAGAACTGGGAGCTGAAGCTAGGCAGGGCAGCCGTGGGGAGAGCTGAGAGAGTGGATGAGCACTGGGACTCATGGCAGAGCGCCCCACACAGCATGGGGCAGCAGGGGGCAGTGGGAATCACCCTCCCCCCCACCTAGCAGGATCTAGTGAGTTAGAGGCTTTTTTTAAAAAAAATACCTGGGAGATGGGGCAGCCATTGACATGGCTGGGAGAGTGGGCAGGGGCTGGGGTCTGTCCAATTTGGAGATTTGGTCGATTCTCTGAATCAGATTCGGCCGAATTGATTTGGGACAGTAATTCAAACCACCAAATAAAATCACTGTCCCCAAATCGACCAAATCTGAATCTGAAGTGAATACTAGCCACTTCTAACAGGCCTAATGAATATCATATGTAGGTGACTGAATGGATTCAGCAATTAGGAATGGAAGCATAGATTCATAGATTATTAGGGGCTGGAACGGACCTTGCAGATCATCGGGACCAGCCCCCCCCCAGCTCTAGACAGGAAGACAACTAAGGTTAGGTGACCCCAGTGAGGTGACTGTCCAGTCTCCTCTTGAAAACCTTCAGGGTAGGTGACTGCACCACCACTGGAGGGAGTTTATTCTACAGTCTGGATATCCTGACTGTGAAGGAGTTTTTCCTGGAATTGAGCCTGAAGCAGTCTTCCAGGAGTTTGTATCCATTGGTCCTGGTCTTCCCTGGGAGTGCCCTAGTGAACAGTTGTTCACTGAGCTCCTGATACACTCCTCTGATATAGTAGCAAGCTGCTATCAAGTCCCCTCTCAACCTTCTCTTCTATAGGCTAAAGAGTCCCAGGTCCCTCAGCCTTTCCTCCTATGACTTGCCTTGCAAGTCCCTAATCATATGGGTGGCTCTTTTCTGAGCTCTCTTGAGTTTTTTCATGTCCTTATTGAACTCTGGTGCCCAGAACTGGATGCAGTACTCCAACTGTGGTCTCACCAGTGCTGAGTACAGTGGGAGTATCGCTTCCTTAATTTTACACAAGATACATTGGTTGATACATGCCAGTGTGTAGTTTGTCCTGCTGACCACCATCTTGCACTGACAGCTCATAATCATGTGATGGCCAATCATTACCCCTAGGTCCCTTTTGGCTGTCACCACTGAGCCTGTATGGACATTGAGGGCTGTTTGCCCGCAGATGGAGCACCTTACTCTTGGAAGTGTTAAACTTCATCTGGTCCCAGACTGCTCAACCCTTGAGCCTGTCCAGGTCTGTCTGTATCTGCAAACTATCTTCTGATGTGACCACACTGCCCCATAATTTGGTGTTATCCGTGAACTTGGCCAGCAAGCTTTTCACTCCCCCATCCAAATCACTGAAGCTTGAAGCCTTTCAATTTTAGGTCACTGCTGTGAATTTGGCTCACTAGTGGCCAAAGGCTATAACTTGGAGACAGTTTTTTAGTGGCCTATAGGCAAAGGGTTGGAAGCCTTGCTTCAAATTTCAAGTAGGTATAGGAAGAGACAGATTGGTAAAACTAGAGTTGTTACTGGGACTCATGTTGGTATTGTCACTGGGGAAGGTAATGTCTAATGGAGATAGAGAATGAACCACATTTTTTAGCCATTTGGGGGGGCTTTACTAATGATATGTCTGCACTACAGTCAAAGATGTGAATACAACTCTTGTGAACACACCATCTTGCAGTCAAGCAGGTCACTAGGGAAATATTAACTGTATATATGAGGCAACATGGAATTCAGAGTGAGCTAGCCACAGAGTATTCACTCAGGTCCCCAGGCACATTACACAGCCTATACTAAGTTTTGTGCATCTCTGGCTACATATGCAATTTAATATAAAATTAGCTTAACTGTGCCCACACCAGATGTAGTCATACATTTGCCTGTACGGTTAAGACATACACTATAGTAAGATGTTTCTTTAAAACAAAAATGATACATGTGGAATTCTAGCAAATTCTCTGCTTGTTGCTAATATTGATAATGGAGTTGTGCATTTTAGAATAGGGTATTTTAGTTACTTGGATAGCAATCAATTCATACCAATTTTACTAACAACACTTTAAAGAAGGGATAATATATTGATAAGAGTAGTGCTTGTAAAAGCACTTCCAGTCACATCTACACCGAAAAATGTACTGTGCTGGTAGTTGCACTGTCAAGCACACCATACTGATCTTCCTGGGCTATCTTCTAAACTGGTAACAACCTATCCATATTTATACAGTGCTTTGGGTGGGTTAATTAGCACTGTTGTGTAACAACCAGTTATTCTCCCTGAAAATTGACTTAGGAGTGCATACCCTTTTGGTTGGTTGTTATCACCTCTTCCATAAACAACTTGTGGCTTCACAAAGTTTCCTGCACCTTCTTCTGAAGACTTTGGTGTGGCCATCTAGAATGCTGATTTGATCCTATTACCAATTGTGTTCTGATGAGATGAATTTTAAATGGGGGATCTCTCATGGATATCTGTATATTACTAGTACTTGATCTTATTACTGACCCAGCATGTCTGTTTCCAGTCTCTGGGTCATTTTTCCCTATAAATGTTACAAAAAATTTACTTCTTAGAGGCTTTACTCTAAAAAGGCCTTTGTCCACAGCAGTACTAACTTCAAGACAAGCAGATGCATCATCTCACCTATTTGTTTAGGTTTTCTCATGAGAAAGGTGGACAGATTTTCTATCTACCTCTTCTCATGCCTGTTCTTGTTTAAATAAATGTTCCTCTTCTGCCCAACTAAACAGTTATCAATGGACAATTTGTAGAGCTATCAATCGCCATTAACATGTGTGATTAATGTGTTAATTGGTTCTTGCATTAATTTCTTTAACATGTCAATTGCACATGTGGTTTTGAAGCCTGCACCCAGGCTCCATTCTGCCACCATCACCACCACTAAACATCATTAAGCCAGTGGGGAAGAGGTGGCAGTACAGAAAACTGCAGGGCAGCCCAGGCATGGACTCCAGGCTGCTGCAGCAGGAAAGTGGGGAGCACATGCACAAACACACAGACACACACACAGACATGCACATGAGCAGCTGCAGCATGCACACAACCAGGAATACAGCAGGTTGGTGGCATGTAGAGCAGCACCCAGCAGGTAAGTCTGTGGAGGGGAAGGCGTGGGGGGGGGGCAGATGAAGGCCCAAAGTGAGGAAGGGAATGGGGCAGGGGCAAGGAAAGGGGTGTGGGTGAATGGGGCACTGGGGCCAGGGCAGGTCATGGGATGGAGCTGTAGGAGGCTCATCCAGAGGTGCAGAGGGAACACAGCTCTCTGCAACTGCACGCACCCGAGGGAAGGCATGGGAAGCATGTGGCCCCTGGATTTATGCATGGGGCAGAGGCAGGCTGCCTGCTGCAGGCTGGGGCTCTGTGCCCTGCTCCTTTGCTTTGGGAATTGGGTGATGCCATGTTGTGTCTCCTACCACCATGCAAATCCAGGAGGCACATACTCCCCATGCCTCCCCTGGGAGTGCACACAGAGGTGGGGAGCTGTGCCCTCCATACCCCTGAATGAGCCTCCCATGGCTCCATTCATCCCAGCCCCTGCCCCACTCCCTCCCTCACCATGGGGGCCTTGATCTGCCCCCTCCACTTCTTTTCTCTCCCCCCATCCCTTCCCCTCCACAGACTTACCTGCTGGGCACTGCTGTACACAGTGCTGGCCTGCGTTCCTGTAGTATTACCATATTTCCAGTTTCAAAAAAGAGGACACTGGGGAGGGGGGTGCAATGATATACCCGTGCCCTTCCCCTGCCCCTTACTCCCAAGCTACAGCCCCCTCCAGCTCTGATGCTGCCCCTCACTCCTGACCTCACAGTTCACTACATCCTGCCAGGGCATGTGGGGACCCCCCCTCCTCTGGCTCCAGACCCCACATACACACCCACAGCCCCTCACACCTTCACAAATTCCCCCAGTACACACACATTCCACCCCCACACCAACCATACAAAGTACCTGCATAATTTTGCATAATTTTGAGTTTTTAGCTAAAATTGTGATTAATTGCAACTATTTTTTAAATCGCGCAACTAATCACAGTCAAATTTTTTAATCATTTGACAGCCCTAATAATTTGCCTTACCAACTGAACCTCCATGGAAGCAGTTCAATGAAGTTTCAATGAATAGAATAATCCATGGCATCTGTGGACAGCACTTCAACTTCCCACACAATTTTAGAGAAATCATGATAGAAGTGGTTCACTTTTCCATCAATAATTATAAGAGAGGTTGGGGTGGGGGCTTGTGCAGAGAAATTCTCTTTCATCTTTACAGATACATGGCTTCACCTTCACAAATTATGAAGATTTCATCTTATTCTACATCACCAAGGTCAATATTTTCACTTTCATATGTCCTGTTGGAGATGCAAGTGGGATCAAGTTCCAAGAGGTAGATCAAGCTATACATATCAAATCTCTTGTAATGAGCTGATAAGAGTATTGACTGGAAAAAGTAGAAACAAGCCATGTTTGACAGCCATGTTATGTGGAGATTTAAATTTAGCTGCTATTACACTTGAAACACACACACACACACACACACATATTTGGGTTGTGTATGGCAAAGTGTGTGATTTTGGTGGTTGTGTATTGTATTGGGGGGGTTGTCTGATTTTTTTTATGTGGACAAGATGGCTCTGCACATGGAAAGCTGGGGCCTTGTATCTGGGCAAAATATTTAAAATCCTCTGGCCTAATTGGTCAGAGGAAGCAGAAGATTCTCCAGGCAGACTGAGTAAGAGAGAGGCTGGAGTATGGTGCAGTCTAACTGGACAAGGCTTGGGTGATGTGACGCCAGGTATATAAGAACAACTCAACTAAGGTTTTTTTCTCTTTCTCCTGGAGCTGCTAAGAGTTGCACAGCTGAATTGGGAGTCAAAAAACTGCTCCCTATGGGGGAAGTCTCTCCCACCTCTTCATTGGAGAGGCAAGTGAAAGCCATGTGATGGGAAAGCCTCAGGTACAGGGAGAGAAAGTCTGTCTTGGAGTTTGAGACCCTCATTCCCTCCCTCTTTTCCCTTTTCTTTCTTGAGTGGGGATAATACCATGGGGGTATTAATCCCTGGAGCAAATTGATCAGGAATGAGGTTCTGACAGTTACTGGCCACATGGACTTGGCCCCTTCTGTTTTGTAATAGTAGTGTCTCAACATAGTGGTGTAGCTGGGACTGGATGTCCAGGCTGCAGCCACAGACCTGGGCCCTTTTTGCTGTTTTACAACTATTGCATTTTAGCCTAGATATGCAGCTGAACCCCAGCCATATGTTTGGCTGGCAGATTTGGACCAGAGTGAGACCTAGCACTTCTTGTTGTTGATTCAGGGCTTAGTGCAATATAGGCCTGGCCGGCTTTTATTGCCCAATCCAGGCCCAGAGAGATAGGCCTGTGACTCCTTTTATCTCTTTAACAGTTTATTTCCCGACCCAAGTGTGGTTGTGCACTAGTTGACGTTCAGGTCCAAGTCAAGATAGGCCTGACCTTTCTTTCAAATGTCTGCAGTTTTTTGCCCAGCAGAGCTAGGATTGGCAGTAGGAATTTTGAGGTGTGGTATGCTCATGAAAGCTGCAGGTAACCCCTCAAAACCACCATGCAGAAGTGGAGATCTACTTCTCCAGGAGCAACAGAGCTCTTTGCAATGCGGAAGAACTCACACTCTTGAGCAGCTCTCTGTGACAGTAAACCCAAGGAGAGGCTCATAGGACTCTCCGGTGTGAGCCCCCTCTCCAGCCCATTGCTGAAGGGTGCGGGCCCCCAGAACTACCCTTTAGGGAGCCCAAAGTCCCAGACTGCCTGGGCATGGGTGAAGCCACCCAAGAGGGTGCCACCTACAGACTTTGCCTTGCAGTTAATAGTGTTTTAAAATTATATTTAGTGTTTTCTTTTGGATTTTTTTGCCTTTATTTTCTGTAATACTTCTATTTTTTTGTGCTTACATTGCTTGCAAGGCGGTGGTTTTGTTTTTACAGGACAACCCCAACAAATTTAGTGTTCCCAGATTTCTGGGTGGGGGCTTCAGCCACCGGTATAATTTATGAGGTACCCCAAAATGTGAACCCGGCCCTTCTTTCCGCCAACCAGTGACCAGCAGAAGGGTTATACACTAAAAATACTCCTTCTCTATGAAGCAGGTGCACTAAAAAAAGCAAGTTGTGCATTAAAACTACCAACCATGGAAAAAGTCAGTTTAAGAATAAATGTAGAGCTATGAAAATGAAGCTGATCTCTTCCTGACAATGAACACATATGTACTCACAATTTCTTTTGATGTAGAAAGTTGTCACCGGCAATATCGGCATCCATCTTGATTATAGATAATTCACCAATGCTGTTCATGATGGTGCTATCCCTATTTCATATTAACTGTAGATCATCTCTGACATGTTGGCAGGCAAAGATAAAAGCAGTTCCTGTGTCAATGGAAAGACAAAACAGATGAAGCTAGTTGCTTACTTGTGGCACCTGTGAGGAAATGAAGGCTGGTGGCAAGTAGGATAAATGTGTAGAACAGTTCATTTACTTTATTTCTCTCATATGTGCTAGTAAATCTATTCTTGCCTCAGTAAAGCTTCCTCAGCAGTGAGAAGATTTAAATCTTTCTAAACAGATACAAAATGTATCATCTTCTTAGGTTAGCCTTGCTTAACAGCAGTGAGGCATGGCCAATTGTAGACACCCTTAACATAACATATTTGACAGGTATAACATCAGGCATATACAGTAAAAAAAAAGTCGGGGAGGAGGGGTCCTAAAGCATGCCTTTATTCACAAGGCTGTTATAAGGGTATGAACTGCTAAACTCTGTCATCGTCACTTAACTTACAGTGCTCCTTAATACAAAACAGTGTTCTATTCTTGGGGAAAAAAAATCTTCTTAAGAGTACATATTTGACTTTGATCCAGTGACATGTTTCTGAACGAAAGCATCTGACAGGACAAAGATGTACAGTACTTCATTTAGTGTGTATACCACATGTGGCAGTTTAAGAATCACTGTCATAGAGCTCTCAACTACATACACTAGAAAGTAGAATGCAGCTATCCCTGGTATCCTTCAGGGGCAAATGGCTTAGGGGGGTTATTTTGAATAACCAATTCACCTGTTCTATTCTAAAGAGGGCTTTTAGCTTAGAATAAGAAACAATAGTATATACTGGCTTTCTTTCAGTATTATAGAGGCAGAGTTAAGTCCTCCAATTAATAAAACACTTAAGCAAGGCTGCGATTTTAAGTACATGAATAGTCCATTGATTCCAACAGACCTATTCATTAGGACTGTGTGAGTAGGCAGCTATTCGATTCGGCATCAGGTCTGGCTGCTTCGGATGCCAATGATCCGATCCAGAGCTCTGGACTGGGTTTCTGCTTCGATCTGGCCAAAGCGGCTCTGAAGCTTCGGAGCCACCTCAGAGATCTGGCCATAGGATATAATGGGAAATCAATGAAATATCTATAACTTAGTTGTTTTTTGTATGATTTGGATGAAACTTTCAGGGCTGGTAGTGGCTGCTGCGGGCATGAAGCCTGCCAAGTTTCAAGAAGATCGGTGTAGGGGTTCAGGGAGAACTGCACTCCAAATTCTTGAAAGCAAAACTCACGTCACTTGTATGTGCTACACCATAGGAGGGTGAAAACTGCAAGGATGGTAGCCCCTGGTAAGGCCACAAAGCCTACCAAGTTTCAAGAAGATAGGTGGAGGGGTTTGGGGGGAACTACATCTCAAGCTGCTGACAGGCAAAACTCATGACATAGATGACCCTGTGTGTGTTAAGACGCAGCAGGCTGAAAACTGCAGGGGTGGTGGGCCCTGCTGAGGCCACGAAGCCTGCCAAGTTTCAAAGAAAGAAGTGCAGGGGCTTGGGGGGAACTGCACCTCAAGCTGTGGAAAAGCAAAACTCATGACATAGGTGACACTGTGTCTTCCCGATCTTCTTGAAACTTGGCAGACTTCATGCTCTCAGCAAAGGCTACCACTCCTGCAAATTTCATCCAAATGAGACAAAAAACAACAAAGTTATAGATATTTCATTGATTACCCATTATACTCTATGGCTGGATCTCCAAGGCGGTTCTGGAGCTTTTCCAAAGTGGTTTGGAAGCTCCAAACCACTTTGGAAAGCCAGCGCTTCGATCCGGACATGAAACCTCACACAGCCCAGGTGATTGATTTTACGCACATATTAAGCATTTGGCTAGAAAAATAGTTTTTAGTTTAGGGTTGCAGGCTTTTGAAAATAGACTGTTGCACATTTTACATTTCTTTTCACTTAAAAAGTATAAAGTGTACATTTCAAGCTAATTTAACTGAACAGTGAAAAATTTAAGGAAGGACACAGCATTTAAGCAAAGGATGGTCTTATATATTTCTCCTCCAAGCTTTCATCAGCATACCACACCCCAAAATTCCAAGTGCCAATTTCTCCTGCAAGCCTGCTATCTGCATGTACACAATGTATAACAATCAGAATTAAGCTTGCACGTACACCTTGAGACATCTCATTGACTGACTTGAAAAATGTAACCTTTATATTTTCTTAACTTAGATACTTTTATTATATATTTGCTTTATCATTCTATAAATTTTGCCAAATTTCAGATTAGAAAACAAGTACGCAAGAATGGATAGGTGACTGGAAGTAACATATGCAACAAAAATGACCTTTTCTATGGTTTACAATATGCAACAGGATTTCTCATCTCAATGTAAGCCTGGATCTAGACCATCCGTTTTTTCAGAGGTAAGTTTCCTGTAGGTTTTTTTGAGCTAGTAGTCTTTATGAATCTCAGCTGGTGCATCTACACATGCATTTGATCCAGGCTCAGTTTACTTAAGAGTAAACTTCTGCAGATTAAGCACTTCTGGGCAGGCATCTACACATGCAGAGACCAGGCAGCAAATTTGCTGTTCTTAGCACCAAATTTCCTGTAGTTCTACAATGGGTCCCTGCCACCACTCAGGGGAACTCTGGCTCCAGCCACAGCTGCCAGCAGACAGCAGCCCTCTTCAAAAGGCACCCTGCTTTCTCCTCTCTGGCCAGCTGCTTCACTGCCCAGGAGTAGCGTGCTCAGCACAGGGGCAGCATGCGGCAGCTACTTGCCCACTCTGCCTCCCCATGCTATGGCTGCTTCAGCCCCTGCCCCTGGCAGTCATGACAGGTGTTCTGGCTTCCTCCTGGCTGCCATGCTGGCCCTGCTAACCTGCCATGCTGACTGCCACCTGGCCCATGGCTGTCTGAGGCTGGCTGGCTCCCCCCCCATGCAGCGATCACCTACCTGGCCACAATGTACCATCCCAGGGATGCTGCCACTGCCGTGCAGCTTCTCCTGGCAGGGACACCAATTAGGAGCTTCTGGATGTCACTGCTGTGGTTGCTGTCACCCTCTTGAACCTCCAGCCTTGCTGTGTCTGGGACTGCCAGGCCAGTCAGGACTTGTGGCAGCACATCATCTAACACACCCGGGACAATGGACAGAGGCTACAGACCTTTTGCATGACCCAGACCACCTTCTGGGACTTCATGGAACAGCTCTGGCCACACCTGGAGTGGTAGGACACTGGTATGCACCCACAGACACCTGGCTGACTCTCACCCCGCTCAAGCTGGCCACTCCCACCAGCCTCCAGTACATCAGTCACCTGTTTGATGTGGACAAGGTCACCTCTGGGGAGGCTGTCCTGGAGTGCAGTGCCCTCCAGAATGTCCTGGGGGACACCATGCTCCACGTGCATGACCCTCTGGTGGTGATAGCAGGGTTCTCTTCCCTGTGATTCCCCCAGTGCACTGGGGCCCTAGACAGGAGCTGCATCCCTGTCATCTATAGCTCGGTGCCATGGCCATACTACCCCTCCTCATTGGGGACCCCACCTACCTGCTCCTGCCCTGGCTCATGCAGCCCTACACCAGTCACCTGGACCCTGCCAGGCCAACTTGAACTGCTGCCAGGGCTCGACCCGCACCTTGGTGGTGTGCACCTTTAGGTGCTGTAACACAGCATGGGCCTTAGTAGCTATTACTAGCAGGGGCCTGACTGGCAGCTAGGCAGCCTGCACATGCCTGCAATGCCAATTAGGCAGTGGCCTGACTGGGAGCGGGGCCCACCTGTGCTCTATAAGAGCTGAGCTCTGAATTGCAAAGAGGCAGCAGTTTGCTGCTGCAGCTGAAGGAACAACACTTGGCTGAGCTGCTTCCCATGGAACATCCTTGGAGGTAAAGGCTGGGGCTATAGGGAAGGAGGTGGCCCCATGGTCCTAGGCATGATAGAAAACTGCACCTTGCCAGGAATGGGTGGCCAGGTGGGACTGTCTGTGGTGGGACAGTCCCCCAGAAATGCCAGGTCAGTTACCGCCCCACTGGAAGGCAAGTATGGGGTTGCCTCCTAACCCCAGCCCCACATCCCTGGTGATTGAGATTGAGCAGAGGTAGCTCAGACTCACCAAGAGTACTGAAGCAGGGCTCAGGTCATTGGAGGGACCTGTGGCAGTGCCCAGACTCTAGGTGGAGGACAGAAGCTGCATATAGGAGCCAGCATGAAGCTCCTGAGCTTTGGAGAGCTATTAAGGAAGATCCCAGGGCCAGGGATAAGGGAATAGCTCAGGGAGGGCTTGGGGACAGGGCTTGGAGCCCTGATCCTGAGCGTGTGGGGTTGGAGCCCTGAGAGAGTGTGTGTGGCCTTGGAGAGCAGTGTGGGGCCCAGGGCCCATTGTGTGTGTGTGTGTGTGTGTGTGTGTGTGTGTGTGTGTGTGTGTGTGTGTGTGTAAAAAAAGAGAGAACCCAAGGTAAGGGCACTGGAACCGCAATCTCCAGTGGGGAGTGAGAGTCCCACGTAAGTCTCCAGGGCTTGGGTCCCAGTGCTAACTAGCTGGAGGAAACACCTGCAAGGCATGGGATACAATAAGGAGAGGGCAGAGTCATATACATATGCCCTTGTCATCAGGGCAGATAAATGGACAGCCTCCCTCCTGATTAACATTGGATAATTCATAACATTAAGGCATGGCAGGAAAGGAGGTGGGTGGCTGGCTCTAAGACAAGTAGGTGGGCCTATGTTTAGATCGGGCCCGGGATGCCTACTTGTTACAGGTATCTCAAGAGCCACTGATGCTCCGTCACTGCCCACCTCAGAGTCACTGAGGACAACCTCTCCCAGATCATCATCATAGTTTCTATGCTGCATAACATCTGCAAGACCCAGGGGGGAGCTCTTCTGTGAGGTCTGGGTGAAGGAGGTAAGTCATACAAAGGACACCCGGCAGCAAGAGCAACAACCTGTGGTGGCAGCAACGGGCTCCCCCCTCTCCCCAATGAGGCCCAAGGAGAGACACAACTTGTGAGCGGGGGCCAGGGCACTGGGTGCAGGAGGCCCCAGCCAACCACCTTCTTTGGCACTTCTGCTCTATCTCACCTGCATCACTGCCCACAGACCCCTCCTACCCCCATCACCACACTCACTGCACTCATGTCTCACAAGAACAAGTTTTATTTTCCTCACATCAACCAAAGTCCCCTTGTCCCTTCCACAAACATAGCCTCTCCACCACCATACCCACTCACCAACAATAAAAAAAATTTCTTTCCCATGAAAACTATTTACAATGTCCTTTGTGGGCTGGCCTGGGATGGGGGCCCTGGGGTGGGAGTGCTTAGGGGGGAGAGCCCACAAGCAGGTGGCTAGCATCCTGGCCTCTGGCTATTCCTCTGTGGGTGCAAATGCCATGGTGAGGCAGCAAGTTGGGGGCTCTCCCAGGGGTGATGGCAGCTGCTGGTCCCCTCGTGTGGGCAGCTCTCCCTCCAGCAGCTGGTGGCCAGAACCAGCAGCGCCAGCTTTCAGCCCTGGCCCCACTGCAGGCAGCCCCAGATTTTCAACCATGTGGAGCTGGAGTGAGTGGAGGGGCTGAGCCCAGGTAGAGGGACTGGGTGGCACTGGACCTGTGGCAGGGTCCAGGGCAGGGACTCCTGGGGGAAGCATAGGACCTCCTCCCAAGCCCAGACAGAGGTCTGCTGCTGGGTGGAGGAAGGCTGCCAGGGGCCAGGTGGAGTAGGGTCAGGGGCTGGGCAGCAGGTGGCATGAAGGTGACTGACAGGGTCAGAACAGTGTCCAGCACCCAGCAGTCATCACCTGTGATCTACACTTCCCAGGCCAGGATGGCATTCTGCTCCTGCAGCAGGTTGAGCCATTCATGCTCCAGGGCCAGAAGCTGTTCGCATAGAGGTAGCCCAGCCCTGGGGCAGGAGAGGCTCCCAGCCTAGAGCCGTGGGGCAAGCCTCAAGCTGGCCCCCTAGTGGTAGGGCTGACCCAGGAGCAAAGTTGCTCCTGGGTCGCATCTCCACGTGCATAACTGTGCAGTAACTAATCCTACATAAATTTGCTACCTGGATTTGCAGGTAACATTTACTCATAATTAAGGGTTTTTACTGTGCAGTACACTAGGCTATTGTACAATTAGGCATCTTGTGTAGCTGCACCCAGGGTTAATACTTCCTCATTGATCATATTTATTTTTTTTGTGAAATTAAAGCTAATAAATAATTTTTTAAAATACCAGACAGACAGGAGTTAGCAATAGAGTGACCTTAATCCATAAACAACTTTTCAGATCAGGATTTCTTATTCATAGAAAGTATGCTGAGGTCAATTTCCAAAACAGAAGTAACATTATCAATATGCTCAGTGTATTTTGTGATGAATCCTATGGTTTTTGGAGAACATTGCTGGAAGAAATGGAACATTTTAATCCCCCTCCAGAGTGAATGGGAGTTAATAGTTTTCAGCACCCATTAGGGACTCAGCAATTTGCAGGATTGGACCTTTACACAGAAATTTGCAATATTTAAAATTCAATAGTGGTTTTTTTCTCTTCATTGATGTCAGATATTTATTCATAATCCTACAATGTGCCAGCTAATGACTTGAAGGTAAAGGCACATAATATTAAAACAATACATTTATCTATAATTACACACTGATTTCAGGCAGTCACTTTCTGATCTATTTTCCTTCACTTCTGTTTTTGTAAATCCTCATAGTCTACTGCTGGAAACCTCATTCTATAAAGTAGAATTTTTAAAAAAATCAGTGTCTATAGCAACCCTAGAGCTACAGAAGGTGAAAAGAATTACATTCTTAATTCACAAGACCCTTTTTACACATAATCATTTCTTTTAGGTAAAGGTCAAGTTACAAGACTTTTTGAATTATGCATAGTGATTTCCATTTTGACTTATTATTCAGCAGTATAAAATTTATGATGTCAGATTTCATGACAGTTAAACCTGAGTTTGTTCTATTTTACAATGACATCTGGATCCAGAGAATAGCAAACCTCCTATATTAAAATTTCCTATAAATGATGTTAGATTAAAAAATACATGCTCAGATGCTTAGAAAAATGTACATACTGGGTTTTGATAAACAGAATTAAGCATAGAAGACTGAAAATAGAAAATAAATATTTATAGCCAATTATGAAAACTTCACTTGTTTGGGCTTCATAGTGCTGATTTTTTTTATATAACTGCTAATGTATACTATTTTATAGGCAACTGAAAATAATCTGTGAAATATGTTCAATATGGCAGCTTAATATACCTATGAAATAAACCGTGCTCTTCAAGAAATTATAAATGTGTAAAAACACAGGTTTTATTTGTTAATGTGTGTGTAACACAGGTAATGATTTTCAGCTGACAGTACAATTATTTATTATGACACTGCAACACCTTTAGTGAAAACTGAGTAGCCTTTAGGTGTTCTGCACTGTTCACTCATGCAAAGAATTCTTGTCAAATATTTTAATGAGAAGAAAAGTATGGCAGTCAAGATTAAAAGTCAAGGTGACCTTTAACTGAGCAAAACACTATCTACATATCACCTTACATTTTTTTAAGGTCATCACTTCTTTCTTGAAAAGTCATTCTGTAAATAGAAGAATGTGGTACAAGAGTGCATTCAAAAAGCTAATCATAAAAACTGTTCTTAGTTCAAAATTAAGGTCTGCATTACACACCTTTTAAATTACTCCTGTCCTTTGATATGAAACTGATATGTGTGCTCAGTTGTCTACAGAAAAATCACATGATATTAAAACATGGACACAGATTTCTCCCATTGATAAAAGCAATGCAGCATTGGAAAGTGGTGGGTCTTTTTTACAAAGAGCAAACTGTTTAGACTAGCTTGATTTAGAGGTCCTGGGCAAGATGTACTGAAAATAAGACCTGTAGGCAAAGGTTAAGGGGGACTTATGCCTAAAGGATTTGTAACTTGCACCTGACCACTAACTGACCTAATGTGGCAATTCTGTAGCTCCCTTTCTCCACAAGAAAGGGACTCCACAAGATTAGTTGTGCAACTACACACTGTTCACTTTACTTCATCCACTTTACTTCCTGTCCTATGCAGGAGAAATTCCTAGGTCGATATTTAAACAGGGTTTAGATGGTAAAGCCTATGCACCACCAGAATATCAAAAAGGGGCCACAGAGAGAAATAATTTAGCCCAGTATTTATAAATAATTTCAAAACCATTTTCTTAATCATTGTTATTGTTATTTGGGTTAAGCCATCCACCAAAGATACAGTAATTATCAAATACTCTACTATAGGCTCAGACTGAAAGAACCCCTACCTTTGATCTCTATCCACTGTAAGGCCCCCCTCTACACATTACAGGTATCACACAATTAACTGGTTAATTGCACAGTTACCCTGAGACCAGCTACATGTGCAAAGTAGCTATCATAGCATAAAAAACTTCAATCAACTATGAAGTTAGATCTCAAAAATGTGCACTTAGGAGTTGGTTGCTGTCGAGCTTTAATTAGCACATGCAACAGGGTCTCACAGAGTCTCCAGCTGGGTCCTGGAAGCTATAAGGGAGGGTTGTGATCTCCCAGCCTCTGGAGTGCATCATGAAACCCCTGGGGTGGGGAGATCACCACAGCAATGGTCTCCCTGCCTTGGGGGGTTACATAAACAGTAGCTGTGTCTCGCAGCACAGGAATTCATGGGGTGCCTCCATGGCTGGGAGCTCCACAGCTGAGGGGCTCCTAGCCAGTAGGGCTTGCTTCTTGCTGTGTGGGGGAGCTGGAATAGGGCTCTGCCTGCACTTGCAATAAGGTGCAATGGGATCTAATGCATGATCCCACAATCATGCTTCCTGCCATGTACATGTGGTATGGCAGGAGGCACAATTGTGTGAATCATGCATTAGATCCCATTGTACCTTTACCTGCATGTATTGGGGAGGGGATGGGGGATCTAAAGAACAGAGTTCCTTTTACTGAAATATGGTCCATAACTGAAAGACTTTGTTTTGTTCATAGTTACTGGATATCCAGTTTTCACTCATCTTCTTAAGCTTTGTTTAACGGGCCTTAGAGAAAAAAGTAGTTTTTAGAGATAATTGGAATTTTTTTCTATGAAATATTTTAAAATCAAAAAACACTGAAGCTGTTTGTGGGAAAAGCTGGAATCTGGTGAATTTCATTTTTCAAAAATTTATTTTTAAGTTTTAATCTTAATTCCAGTCCATTTGAGCAAAAAAGTTTCTGTTTTAAAATGCAAGGAAAAACAAAATTAGATAGTTATAATGAAAACCAAACATAATTTCAAAAACTTTCGAAATTAGCATAATACTTTAAATGGATTTTTTCATTAAATTTAAACGTTGTAAAAATTAGAGAAACCTTTTCTCAACCTTTAATTACCAATACACACAAAACTTATTTTGTGGTATATTCTAATTTATATTTATAGATGTATTAACATCTCAAATCCCTTGGCTTCTATACATCCATTATAAAATGTAAGGCTTCAGTCTTACAGATACTTACATAAATGAATCACTTTAAAAACAAACAAAAAATCACTGAATTCAAAGCATATATCTATGTATTAATTATAATTACAATATAAAAGATAGCTTTATTTTCATTTTAAACAACAGAAAAAAACTGTCTTCTCTGTATCCGCAAGCATGAACTTTAAAGCCTAAATAACATCCCTGCTGGAACTCAATATCTTTGGTTAGGGTGTGTGAAAATTTACAAAGTATGTTGATATTACCTAAAAATATTGGAAAAGGGTTTTGGAATCAATGGCTTCCCTTTCCTCTCCATCTAATATACTTACAGTCATGGAATTCAAATTTTCCAATTCTAGCAAAGTATAGTCCATGTGAAATATCATGGAAATGGTACCTTTATTTTATTAAAATAACCATTGTAATACTTTCTTTCATTGGGAGTCTTTAGAGCATTTAATACATGTAGGGTACATGCAGACATTACATCAGATTAACCCAACATTTTAATTTAGGTCCATCTCAGTGTCAATCTGTATAGCTGTTTGGGCAGGTTAGATTGGGCAATAAATAGCTATCCTGATCTAACTTAGTTCACCTGAGAAAGTAAACTAATTTAGATCAGAAACAGATTAGTCTGCTTTAAAGAACATTTGTGCACCTTGGCTAAGGACAAACATTCAAAAAGCCTGAACCTGAATTGATTAAATCTTTGCAGATTAGTCTAACCTGGCTAGGCTAAACTGGTTTGAAATCAGACAGACATTCTCTCTGGACTGAGGAAATTCAGGCACATGCCTGCAGTGGCTCAGGCTAGAAACCAGGGGGCGCCGGAAGAGCCCTCCCTTGCCTTCTGCAGGGAGCTGAGCTGAGGGGAAGTGGCCAGGCCCCAGCAGGACTCTCTCATTAGGGAGTTCTGCCTGCACGGTCCCACACTTTTCCCCGTTGGCTGCTCAAGGGGCAGAAGTGTTGCCACCGGGCTAGCAGTGTGAGGTAAGGAGGTGAGGGGGATGCAGTGCATGCATCTGTTAATGATACGGAGCTTTTCAATCTCCTTCCCTGGTTCGTCATACTCTCTGCAGCAAACTGACAGGCAAGCAAGCCAGTGGGGAGCTGATAGTGATAAGTCTTTATCACCCAATTAGCAAAACAGTGGCTCTATTACTTCAAACTTCTTAAACAGCTTACCAGATGACCTGTTGATTAGCTCCAAACAGCCCTAAGCAGTCACTGTTCAGTGAAATTGGAGACAAACACACAGACACCTCTCAGCATTAGCTAGCATACCACATGCCTATGGTCTATGGGGCTGGGGTCCATGTTGTGGGAGAAGGGAGGGAGTGGGGGGGTGGGATTTCCTGCTTGGGCGGGGGGGGGAGGGGTAAACCAGGAAAACACCTGCTGTGTCTGCAGTCTCTCCTGGAGCCTTACACAGTATTAGCTAGCATACCACATGCTGGCTATGCTCCATGCTATGGCAGAGAGAAGAAAGGGATCCCTGCTCAAGAAGTGAGTGGTGAGGGGGCAGGGGTGGGGAGCATGGGAAAGCCAGCAGACCTTGTTGTGCCTGCAAGTCTGCTGGAGCTCTGGCCAGGGAGCAGAGGGGAGGGGCCAGCTCTGCTGTGGAGCAGAGAGCTCCACCCAGCCCAGAGAGCATGCCAGGATGCTGGGGGACTCTGATTTAACTTAAACCAGCAAGGGGGCTGGGACAGATATTGTATAAACCAGTTTGAGCCAAATCACTTAAGTCTGATACTACATTCAACCAGGTTTATCTCAAACTGGTTTCAGCCATTTTCAAAGATTTATGGGCACTGAACATCTGTTCTGTTACAGGTTTAAACCAGTTTCTGATCACTTAAACCAGTTTATGTGTAATGTCTATCCCTATCCCTTAGAAGTAAAGCTGAACCACTAGCCCCAGCCCCAGCCTCAACCCCAGCCCCAGTCCCAGTCCCACCAGTCCCAAGGCTGTGTTCTGCATATCCCTGCAACTCTCCCACCCTTAGACCAACAACTCCCACTCTGAGCTGAATGCATCTGGTTGCTGCTGTAGGAACAACTACATTATTTGTAATAGAAAAAATGACGGCATAGTTTTAGATCTTGGTATTTATAGTTCATTCTAAAAAAATTCTCTGGCTTTATTTGTACATCTATTAACATTTTGGAACTGCTAGGAAATACAGTTAGGTACCATTAATCTGAAAAAATATACATTATTAATAGGTGATTTAACTATGCTGATGATGACAATTTGCAGTAAGTGAGGATCTGGCCTCAATGGAGCTATACCCATTTCTATTTCAGAAAAATAAGGTCTTCATTTTTTTGCCAGTACTAGAATCTACAATTGTCAGAGAATATTGAGGCAATTGGTTTATGCATGCAGCAATCATAATCTGAATAAAAACAGGTAAAAATTATAATGTTATTATAGCCAATGAAACGTCTTTAATATTTTATATATTATATGCATGTAAAATACACAAATTATACTTTACTTAAAATTCTACTTTTCCTTTTTTCCTTTTTTTACATGATAAATTTTCTCTCATTTTTCATTTAAATCAGGCCTTCATATCTACAGTCTTTATTTAAAAATATATATATTATACTGTCTTTATTTCTAAAATTGGTTAAGATTTTTATTGACAGCTGCTGACTTTTTGAAACACAAAATACAACACTACAGCTACTAAAGCTAAACAGTTTCTCCAGTGTTAAATTATAGGGTGCTTGTACACGTGATGTCATTACCACACACGTGACAAAAATGTCACTTTCTGCGGCTTAATGGCATCACACTGTACACATGCAAGAGTCTGGGAGGTTTTTAAATTAGTTTGCATCATTGCAAACTAAACTACATGTTGATGTAGTTTAGGTTGCAATGTTGCAAATTGCAATGATGCAGATGTTAGCTCACCAACACTTCTTCAAGCCTGCCCAGGCTTCTAGCACCCAGTGAACCATTCCCACCATTTTTTCTGGCTGTCAGCACATCTAGCCACCCTCCTGCCTCCTCCCAGTGCTGCCCCAGGGGCAAGCTCAGTGTTCTGGTGGCAGGGACAGTGCATGGGCACAACAAGCCCAGGCAGGCTCAGGGAAGCATTGGATTGGGTGTCTCTGAGCTGGAGCAGCACCTGGCCAGATAGCAGCCTTCCAGGGTGGCCCCAGGCTCCTTGCACCATCCCTACCACTGTTTATGGCCACCAGCAAACTCAGTTGTCCCCCTACCACCTTCATGCGCTGCCCCAGGAGCAAGCCAGCCCATTTCTGGGTGGCCCCAGGTATCCTGCCAGCTGCAGGAGCCTGCTGAAGGCAGAAGTGGTGAGGGGCCTGATCCTTTTTTTGGGGGGGGAGGGTGCAGCCTGCCTGCATCTCCAATGGCCAAAGCATGCACTGCTGACCCCTGAACCATAAAGAAGCCATGAGGAACCCTGCTGTGGGGGGCCCCAGGCCTTCTCTCTGTGGCAGTGGTACCTTCCCAAGGCCACCTGGATGAGCTGCTAGCTGGTCGGGGTTGGTGGAGAGTTGGGTTAGGCTGGGTACTGCCTCCATGTTGGAGCAGCACCTGGCTTGCTAACAGTCTTTTGGGCAGCTCCAGGGGTATGCTAATACCACAGAAGGAAGGACCGGGGCCCGCCACAGCTCAAGGGCCACTCAGCCCACCAGTAGCTCACTCCCTGGCTACAGGCAGGCTCCGGCTCTGACAAAAAAAAAAAAAAGATTGGGCCCCTTGCTGTAATGTGGTGGAAAAATTTAAATGGTGGGTTTCAATAAAAAAACCACTGTTTCAATGTAGGAGGAATAGAATAAAACCCTGAGAACTAAACCCCTGTTATGTGTACAAGTGCCCATTAACTGGAACAGTTAACATTAGCCCAGTACTTTAGGTTCATTACAACATAGACACATACCCTGCGTGACTGCTGCAAAGTGGAGGCATCATTTCTAAAGATTTAGTGATCTGGTATTAAACAGACTACATTATGAATAGCTTTGTGCCAAGAGTACCTTTGCACCAAATTGTGATTTATAATTAGGGAAAGGAAACTAGATTGTTAATTATGTACAAAGTCCTATCCTCAAGAAAAGCTGTGCAATTACTGTTATGGCCTTGTAATTGAAAATAGTCTTTCTATACTCAAGAGGACAGCTTTTTATACTTAAATCCTTTCTCTATAAGCAAAATCATATGCATGTAATTGTTTTTAAAGGAGGAATCTTAGAAGTTCCTCCCCATAAGCTTCCATCATGCTCTCCTTGTAAGCCTGTTTTCTGCTTGTACGTGGCCTAATTTTTGATGGCTTATGAATGATCTGCAATTTAATTAATGTACCAGTATACAGATTGAGTGTGTACGCTGATTAATGTATTCTATATCATATGGATTCTTACTCATACTAGCTCCACTGCAGATAACTCCTTTACCTGATTTTACATTAGTGTGAGAAGACAATTGGAGCTAAGATTTTAAAAATAAAAACTTAAAGTTACATTCCAAAATTTGTATTTATATTTGCTGGTACCTAATTTTTTATAAATACTGGCTGGGTCGTCCTAATTACTTCTAATTACTAAACTCTAGTATCCTGTTTAAGTATAGAGATAGATAACTTGGTTTAAGACCAATATTTTAAATCTCATCTTATTTTCAGGACATGTTTTGATGGTTGCCTTCATTTAATTCTCAGCTCTCTTTTGCTAAATATTAAAAATGATCATTGTTACTTACTTTCATGAACACATCTGACTGCCATTTTTTAAAAAATATTTTTTGTTAAAAATGGCCCATTACTCTAGTGACTGAGCTTAAATGCTAAACTAGAAAGGGATTATTATTCTAAATTTAGGGTTTGATTTAAGACAATAGGATGAATTGGAACAGATTATTGGGCTCCAAACCACAGCTGATAGGGAATCTGGGATTCTGGTGTTGGAGGTGAAGAACAAGTCCAAATAGCACAGAAAGGAAAAGGATTAGAAAATAGCAGACATACACATAGTCTTTTCCCTGCTGTTTATCATTTTATTAGGAATTATATTTCATAGCAGAAAGATGCCCTATATAAGCTCATCAAAAAAGCAATATAATATTGCTACCAGCAATAAATCATTCCCAGGGGGCATATCTACATTTTCAATTAATACAACTAAATAAACTCCAGTGAAATTTGAGCCGGAGTAAACTACTCCTAACTTCACTGCCTACATGTATGTTTAAACTCAGTAATTTACTCTGTACCTGTGTTTGACAAGACTATCCAACAGTGCTGTAAATTAGACTACACTGGCTGAATTGTCGCACACATGTAGATAGAGATGCTTTATTGTGCAGTAAATTACTGTGCAATCAAGTGCATGTATGGACACGTCCAGGATGTACCATAGCAGAATGCCAGTTTGCCTCTTAAATGGTGAATATATTGACTTCTGCTTCAAAACAAAGTATATACCTATACTGAAAACCCTTGTTGTGGCTCACTGGTATATACACAATTTAAAGATACAAAATGTAAAGATATATACTACATTTGAAGCAAAACCTGCTTGGCTAATACTCAGAAAATCACAAAAAAATGCAAAACATAGGAAACAAACATAGAAATAGGCATACTGTTACCTTTGGAGTATCGAAAATCAGGCATCGCAACTCAATTTAATGGCACTAATTGGAGCTAGGGACACAAAAGATATATCTGCTTAGAAACTACTGACATATAAAATAGATTTTCCTTTCAGGACCAAACAGTACTTCAATATTAGTGTAAATATGCAACCATATTTTGAAAGCCTTAACCTGATGTACACACAGGAATCTCATCTGTAGAGAGAGTTGTTTATTAAAACTAACCCTGTTTTATTTTCCAATCATACTACAGAGATAAACCAAAATTATAGAAATAAAAATGTCTGGCAGGTAGTTTCATTTGCCTGTTTTATTACAAATCCATATTCAGATATGTTAATATAAAGATGTACAATATTACATAAAGGGCACAAAAACTGACATTGTGACACTAGTGGTTGAATGGCTCGGCTATTGTAGCAGGTCTTATTCAGCTATTTTCTAGTACTCTCATCAGTCTTTTGTGTGAAAGTCTTTGGTGAGAGTCAAGTCTGAACTGATAAGGCCTTGGAGACATAATCACTGGCCTTCATTTTCCATTGACAGCACCATGCAGCCAATTCACAAACATTTTCATATTAATATTGAGCAATTTCCCTACATTCTAATCCATCAAAGTAGGCTATTAATCCTTCCCTTACTGTTCTCTATTCAAATGCTAACAATTTTCTTCTCACAAGCTAAAACATTTGTCCTACAGCTCCTCACACAAAGACACTGTATTGTCAGCAATGATTGATCAGAGTATTAATATGAGGGATGCTGTGTAAATTATATCAATGATACCATACATATGTGGGGAAAAATCTTTTAAAGAGATGAATTGAATGTAAAAAAAATAATGAATAATTTTCCCAAGGAACATTTTAAAATACTCCTTATAGTGTGTTTTGTTGAAATTTATTAAGAATTTTAGTGGTTCTAGGGCTATCATTTTCTTGCTAAAAACAAAATAAAGCACAGTATAACTTATTTGAAGATGATTTTAAAAAATATTCATTAAAATGAAGGCCTCACAATATTGAACAGCAGTGTATGTTCAGTGTAAATATGTTTAACATACAAGATGTTTAACATAATTTTATTAACATGGTGAGATGTACAAGGTAAGTGTAGAATGAGAAAAGAAGGTGAGAAAATAGACACAGAGCTAGAAAGCTAGATGCACAGTTGTGCTCAAGCAGAACTCAGTATGTGCATTTGTCTGTGAGGTCCTACCTTTTTGCAGCCATCTCACACCCTGGGTTCTGAAAACTACAAAAGGCTGAACCAGAGCATGGTGCAAGTTATGGAAGATGACGCTTTTACTACTAGATAGTAGTCCCCAACCCAGAACTGTCCTCTTCCTTATCTGATATGGCCCCTCCTCATTCTGTAATGAGGGTATGGAGAAAAAGACTAGCCATATTTCTTAAAACAACCTCAAGTCCAACTTTACTGAAGAGAATTTATGAGGAACTAGGGAACAGGCCTATCATTGATATTTGTGTTTGGCTAGGTGCAGATGTTCAAAACTCCTGAGGCAATTTTGCAGTAACTTTTGCAGCTTTTTAAAAGCACCCTAGGCTAGTTCATGAGTTAACAGAACTCACATTTGCTCCTTGTGGGGGGGGGAGGGGCAGGCATGGAGGTGGCATGCACTGGCTGAGGCCAGCCAGCTGCAGGCACTCTCATGTACCTCCCAGCAGGCCACTGGAGAATTTAAAGCCCAGCTGAGTAGGTGAGCAACCAGTCACCCCTGATTGGCCAGCACAGCCCTAGCCCCACCCCCTGCCAGCTGTGAGTGGTGACTGGTATGGAAGGGGAATAGAGAGCCCCCCACTGCCTGGGCCACCCCAGCTATGCTGGCTCAGATCTTCAGGGGGTTGGGGCTGTGCATCTGTCTGCTGTGCCAGGAACTGGGAGTAGAGCCTCCCCTGCATGGGACCCTCCAGCTTGCTGGTTCAAGTCTAGAGGGGGCCAGGCCAGATCTGTGCAGCTGGGGACTTGACTCCTTCCTCTGCCCACACCCAGTTTGCAGCCCAGCAGACAGGGACAGGCCAAGGCTAGCATGCCACCCTGCAATGGGCGCACATGGGATGCCAGAGGACCGTGAACTAAGGTGATTTGCTATGTAATCTGGGACAGAAGTTTGAAATACTACTCTAACCTAAACCAACTGAGTCCAATACTACATCCACCCACGTTTATCTTGGACTGGGTTCTGACGTTTTGAAACTAGTCTCTGACACTTGACTGTAACTCAGGTTAAGCCGCCAGGGGCTTAAATACCATAGAAGAGTTCCTCTTCTCCCCCCTTCTCACCAAGGTTTCTTGTCCTTGCTCTGGAATATCAAAATATATCACTTCAGCAAACAAAAACAGTTTGTTCTTTGCCAGATAGCAGAGGTGTGCGAAATGGGCCATATTCAATTTGGATTCAGTCTGAATCGGGGACAGTAATTTGATTTGTTGATTTGCGTCACTGTCCCTGATTTGATTCAGCTGAATCTACATCTGAAGATTCAATGCTGATTTGGAGAATCAGTGATTTGGCCATAGACACAGTTTTAAATGTTTTTTCTACATACCTCGAGGTACCAGGCATGGCTTCTAAATGCTGTGATGCTGGGGTGGATGGAGCATCCCACAGGAGCATGGGGAGCCCCCACATGCTTGGCAGTGAACCAATGCTGGAAGTCCAATGCAGGGGGCTCCAGGAGGCATCAGTCACCCAGCCAGGAGGGCATGGGGGGGGAGTGCACTCCCCAGGGGACCCAGAAGTGAACCAGAAGTGCTTCTGGTCCACTTCTGGGTCTGCTGCCAAGAGCGCTGGAGAGCCTCCTGAGCTCCTGGGGGACACTTCATCCACCCTACCATCGCAGCATTCATGAGCCATCTGGTATCTTGAGGTATGTAGAAAAAACATTTAAAGCTGTGCCTATATCCAAATCGCCGAATCTTTCTGAATCTCCCCGAATTGATTCAGAGGGTTCCAATTTGATTCAGAGAGATTAAAGGGTCTCCTGACTTGAGATCAGGCCAAATCTCCTCTGAATTGAATAAGGGACCGAAGCTTCACACAGTCCTACCAGAAAGTACAAATGATACTGTGTACCATTTTTACTGAAGGCTGAAATGAAAAGGAGTAGCTGAGAAACCCAACAAATACTTAATGGTATATATCACTCCCCAAGAGTTCTGATCTTTTATTAGACCAACTAGATGGTTGCAAACAATGTCCTTATTTGCAAGCTTTCAGGCACACGTACCCTTCCTCAGGATAGGAGTGCAAAGATTTAAAAATATCTCCCAGGTGGAAATAACAATTCATATTTCACAGGAGAGCTGAAAGCTGGCGTAAGATCTCCTGTTGGAAAAGTTCATTTTATGCAAAATAGGCTCAGATAAAAGTTGGAGCAGTCTATTTACCTCAGAGCTGTCTGATGGCAAGCAGGCCATTGAATTATGCTTCTTTCTTGTTATGATGTTTCACATTTCACAGGAGGATGGATGATGGAAGGCTCTCCTGGGCAAGGAATTTCTTGTGTTGAGGCTGTTTTGCGAGCATGCAGATTTGGCTTGAAATAAAAGGCTGAGGCAAGGGTCAGTGTGGGGAAGCTCGGTGAACCAACACAGCACTAATTATCTTTTGACAAAACCATGGATTTTAAAAATTTGAGATATTGGGGGATACAGCTAAAGGTTTAGGAATCTGATGTATACATTTGAGACTGCAATGGCCCTGTATTGCACTTTTAGACTGCTTAATGAGGTTTCATCTTTCTATAGTCTCCCCTTCTTTCTGCTTTTGAACACAATAGCAAAAAATAAAAATCAATAACTTCTCAAATTCAAATCCAGCCCAGTATATCAGAATTCTTAGCATTTCACAATAGTTCAATCGTCTCTGTGAAATAAGCCTAGTGCTTGCAGCCCAAGATACTACGGACAACATTCCAGCTCTCAGAAACATCACCACCAATTGGCTGATCTTACAATGAGCTACTTGAAGACCATGGAGTGACATGGGGTTTGAAGTTAGCACTCTTGGCCGCATCCAGAGGAGTATGGCTGTGCAGTATGTGGTGCAGCAGGCACGTCTTTGGTACCACTTACTGCACATTAAGTTGTTTTCTGTGCTGCAAGGGAGCAGTCCAGTGGGGTTTTTTTATCCTTGGATAAAACCCATGCAAAAAAAAAAAGTGGAGCAGTGCATATGGGGACAGCATGCACCACTCAGAAAGAGAACCTGGCCAGCTGGAGCCATACTCCAGCTGCTGGTTAGGGTCCAAGTGGCAGGATCACCGTTGCTGCAGCCTCAGGGGCCCCCCTAAGACTGCTGGGGCCAGCCCAGTGCCTCCGCGACCCCACCCAGGGTAACCTACTGAATGCCAGAGGGTGCGTGGCATAGTCATTCCCCAGGGATAACTAGCAGTGGCACAAGGTCCTGCTGCTAGTTGTCCCTGGAGAACCAAATGTTCACACTCATGTGGATACAGCCATTGTTGGCAGGCTCAGTAAGGAGGACTTAACCTCATCAAGGCAGGACTGGAACATATTTTTCAGTGTACTCCAGACAACCTTGCACTGCCACTGATCACAATTTACTTTTGCAGATAAAGGACTTAGGTCTTCCTGGCTGTCAATCCACATAATTAAATAGTTAGTGAAATCATGCACAAAGTTTTGTTTGGGGGGGGGGGGCTGCAATTAAAAAAGCAAACATGCTGTTTTTAAATCCTTCCAGTTGGGTATATTATATTTTTAAAATGGGTAGTTAAAATATCTGTACTTTAAAGCCACTTAGAACCTCTTCCAATTACTTACATTAGTACTTTGGCATATATTCAGACCTTTTTTTCTGTTGAGTCAGACTCTTGAATTTGACTCAAAATAATATTCTGTCTTTTCTATATGCCCAAGCACCTATAGAGGATATCCTGAACTCCCCAGCTGTCTGACAACACAGGCATCCAGATGAATTTGCGATGTTTCACTGGAATACTAATAAAGTTCACATTAAATGTATAGTCATATGTTCAGGGATAATTCTGAGAGGTATTCATCGCCTTATCTCCCAGGCTGCCATAAAAGGTGCCTGTCACAGTGTTCAACAACTTTTACTCTTCCTGCCCTTCCTGAACTCTGTAGATCCACAAGTTAAGACTCAGATAGGATACATGATTGGACAGGAGTCCATCAAGAAATATCAAAGGTGTTGAACCGATGGCTCAGCAAAATCTTCCCTTTTCAAGCGGCGCTGAGTCATTATCCCAGTAAGCTGTAAGGCAAGGGATAGACAATTATTTGGGTTGGAGAGCCACATAAGGAGTTTTGGTGAGCTGTTGGAGGCCCAGAGAAGGGGTGTGCTGACCTAGCCTCGCCCCTCCCCCCCATTATGGCTATTTATACTACCCAGTGTGGCAGGTGGGGAAGGGACAGAGAGATGTCAATTGATCCTATCCAGCTCCATCCACTATGTACCTATTGAATTAGATGGAACAGACAAGTAGGCAGGTTTTTCATTGAAACAAGCTTTGGGACCACCATGGGCAGGGCGTACTCAGCTGGGTAGACGGGGTAGCGCTGCAGGTGGGCGAGGAGCAGCATCCAGGAATGGGCCAGGTGGACTTTAAACTCCCCCAGCGAGGCTTTAAACTAGTCTTGCTGGGGGACGGGGCCACAGGAAGATGAGGAGACGCCATCCGAGCAAGACAGGTGACAAAGGCAAGGAGTGCTAAGGTAAGGAACAGGGGTCCAGACAGTCTCCCTAAACGGGGGGTGGCACACACAGTCTTGCAAAGCCTTAAATGCCTATATACCAATGCTCGCAGTATGAGGAATAAACAGGAGTGTGCCCGCCGGCCTTTATTCACTCCGTAGGGTACCACCCTTTTGATGTCGTCCCGCCCCAGGACCCTTGATGGTAATGCGCGTATTCTTACTCCGCCTCGCTGCCTCCATTCTCACCTGCCATGTCCTGCTGTACTGTCAATGGGGGAGGTCGTCTAGCAAGTCCCTCGTAGCCCGGGTCCGACCCGGCGGGTGTACACAGGGCTCCAACCACCCCTGCACTCCGGACTCACGCCACCTTCAGAAGCGGACCCTAAGGAGGAGACACGTGGCTCCTCTTGCCCCTCTGGAGCCTTTCCCTATCCCTAATACCTAAAGGGTCGAGCCTCTACAATTACAGGTTTCGCTCCAGACCCTCAGTCCCTAGGACCTTTCTCCCTAATAGACACGGGCACCTGTGGTTCAGGCGGCGACCCCGCCTCAATCCGGCTCCTCCCTCAGGACCCTTGCCACCCTGCCGTGCCCCGTGTGCACCTGGTTCCTGTGGGTCTTCCACAACGCCTCCTCTACCCCATCGTCTTGTCCGGATGCTGTCCGTCCACTGCCAGCTCCTGGCAGCTGTTGCTGGTTCCCCTGCTCCTGCTCTTCCTGCTCCGGCGGTGACTGCTGCCGTCTGGCTTGCTCCTCCAGCGGTGTTGGCTGCAACCCAGCTTGCTTTCCCTGGGTAGGGTTCATTCCAGGGCTTGCCCCTGCTGTGATTCCTGTAGCCGCTCCACTCTCAGGCCATCCGCCCCTCCCTCTGCCACGACCGCCGCTTTTATCCTTGCCGGCCAGCATCTGGTGCTGACGTCACTGGATGGCTGCAGCTGTATAAAAAGCCGGCTCATGAGCTGCGTGGGTTTCGCTGGCACGTCATTCCCTGCTGCAGGTAAGTGTCTTATTTCACCCCGGTCTCCAGGACATAACCCCCCCACCAGTTGCCTTGTGGCGGTTCCCATGATCGTGCGTGCCCGTTACCGGTGTCTTCCTGCCGGACCTGCACCTCTCACTGTCCTGAGTCCTGGCTCCACTTGTCAAAACATCTGGACAAGAAATCTGCGGTGATATTAGTTCTCCCCGGGCGATATAGGATACGGAACTTAAACGGCTGGTGAGCTAAGGCCCACCGCGTGATACGTGCATTTTCTACCTTTGCCATGTTAAGCCATTTCAATGGTAGGTGATCCGTCACCAGGGTGAATTCCCTACCGAGGAGATAGTATCTAAAATACTCAACCACCCATTTGATTGCTAGGCATTCCCTTTCAATTACCGCATACCTGGTTTCTGCGGGCAGTAACTTGTGGTTAGCATATGCTACCGGTCGATCTATTCCCGTGTCGCACTGGGTCAACACTGCTCCGACAGCTGTTTCAGGTGCGTCGGTCTGCAATGAGAAGGGTTTCCTAAAATCAGGGGTATGAATGATTACCTTTTCACACAACGCACGTTTCAATGTTTGAAAGCTCCGTAACCTGTCTGCCGTCCACTGCACCCCGCTTTTTGGTGGACCTTTTAGCGCCTCCGACAGAGGTGCAGACACTTCCACAAATTTGGGAACAAACCTCTGGTAATAATTTACAAGCCCTAGGAAGGACCGCAGCTACCTCAAAGTTTGGGGAGCTTGGAAGGAACGAATGGCCTGGACTTTGTCCTGTAATGGTCGAATGGTCCCCTGTCCTACGAGAAACCCCAGGTACTTTGTATATCTATGGGTGATTGCACACTTTCTGGGCGTCGCTGTCAGGCCCGCCTCCTTTAGTTCCTGCAGGACTGCCCGTAGAGCTTGCACATGCTGGTCCCACGTCCGGGTGAAGATGACTATATCACTGATACACGCTGCCGCATCTCATCCATGGGGTGCCAGGAGTCATTCCATTAGCCTTTGAAACGTGGCTGCTGCACCGTGTAACCCAAACGGCATTTTTATGAACTCGTACAGTCCACACGGGTTCCCGAAAGCACTCTTGGAGCAGTCACAGGGTCTCAGGGGAATTTGCCAATATCCCTTGGCCAAGTCTAAGGTAGTGATATACTGAGCCGCTCCTATCCACTCCACTAACTCAATCACTCGCGGCATGCAGAAGGCATTGAACGTTGCTACACTGTTTAACTTGCAAAAGTCTATACAGAGTCGCAGGGACCCATCCGTCTTCCGAATAGGCACCAATGCGCTCCTCCAGGGACTTTGGGATGGTCATATTATCCTGAGTGCCTGCATTTTCTCCACTTCGGCCTTCACCTCTTCATTCCAGTGATACGGCAGCGGCCGCCACCGGTCCCGTATTACCACTCCAGGTGGGGTACGGATGACGTGATGCGTGCCCCGTACACACCCCGATTCCTCCGAGAATACCGCCTTGAATTCCTCTAGAATATTGTCTACCTCCATCAGCTGCGATGGCTTCAAGTCCCCGCTTATTTGGACGGTTCCGGCGCCTTTACTGTTTTCACTACTCTTCTCTCCGTCTTCTCCCCTGAAGGTCATCCAGCCTTCCGGTTGCCGCCACTCTCTTAATAAATTAATATGATAGATCTGCTTTGGTTTTAAATGTCCCGGGCAATATACTTCATAGTCTACAGGCCCCACTTGCCTTATAACCTCAAAAGGCCCCTGCCACTGCGTTAATACTTTACTGGTCGAAGAAGGCAACAGGACTAACACTTTCTGTCCTGGTCGCAACTGTCTTTTCTTCGCACGAGTATCATACCAGGCTTTCTGCTGTTGTTGGGCTTGTTTCAAGTTCCCTACGGCAAATTCTCATGCCATCTGCACTCGTTGTTGAAATGCTTGCTGATATTTCAACCACTCGGGGACGGTCTCCAGGCCCTGTTCCCATTCTTCCCTAAGAATCTGCAGGAGGCCCCGGGGCTGGTGTCCCAATACCAACTCAAATGGGGAGTATCCTAACGACTCCGACGGGGCATCCCGTAGCACAAATAGAACCAGTGGCAGCAACAAATCCCAATGGTGGGGGTCGCCTTGGATACACCGCCGCAGCACACTCTTCATCGTCCCATTCATTTGCTCGACTAACCCATTTGTTTGAGGGTGGTACACTGATGTCTTGAGCTGGCAAATCCATAATGTCCGACAGACCCCTCGCAACACCCCCGACATAAAATTCCACCCTTGATCCGTGAGGATCTCCTGTGGAATCCCCATGCGGGCTATCCATTTCACTAGTTCTTTTGCAATGCGCGGCACTGTCACTGACCGTAGAGGTATGGCCTCCGGGTACCAAGTAGCATAATCCACAAAGACTAGGATAAATTGGTAGCCATTGCTGCTCCGCGGTAAGGGTCCCACCACATCCATCACTATTCGAGAGAACAGCTGATCTATGATGGGCATGGGTTGAAGTGGGGCATGGGGAGGTCTATCCTCTCATCTCGGGTTTTCTGGCACACCGGGCATTCGGCGCAGCGCTGCGTGATATCATCCCCCAATTTAGGCCAATAGAACCACTGGGTGATTTTATCTATGGTCCGCTCCCAACTCAGATGTCCCCCCATGGGAGTGGCGTGGGCCATACGCCACACAGCCTGTCTACACTTTCCCGTCCCCCTCTACCTGGTGTTATCTGATAGAGAAGGTGATGTCTCACCTCAAAGGGGCTTGCAGCACCCACCGTCGTCGATGCTCATCGGGCCCCATCCGTTGCCTTGTTCCACAGTTCTTGTAGCTCGGAAGCTTCTCTCTGGGCTTCCCGGAACTGAGGTCCACTGATGTTATCTCTCCATTCTTCCCCAGAACTCTCCTCTTCCTCAGTCAATTTGGCCAGGCCGCTCGCATCCCCGAGCCAACCTTCCTGGTACTTCCACTCCCATCGTGCCACCTTGATGTCTCGTACCCTATCTAGTACCTCATATAAAGTGGCCCAATCTCGCCCTAGCAGCATCTTGCATGCGAGGTGGGGTGCCAACCCGACCACTAGCTCCCCCTGATGCTCCATCACCTTCACCTGGGCCTTAACGTGGCGCAGGACCTGGGTGTTGCCATGAAGGCAAGACACCTTCACCGAATCCTCTTGTCCAACCCCATCTCCAGACCACAGATCTGCCCAGATCACCGACTGGGCACAGCCCGAATCTAATACAGCTCACACTGGTCTGCCCTCTATCCACGCCTGTACTACAGGGCGCTCCCACACAGGGCTCTCATTCGCTGCCCCAAAGCTACAATCCATTGGCTCCCCACCATTCCCATCTCTGGGGAATTCCCTCATCCCCTTGGGTATACTCATAGTATTGCCTTTTCCCCAACCACGCCCAGGACATTCTTGGGCAAAGTGGCCCCCTTTCCTCAGGTGCTTTACGGGCTTGGAAGAGCTGCCGGAAGTGTTCTTGGCTTAACTCCAGGCAGTACACTATCGTCACCTTCACTGCCCCATAATCTTGGGCCTCTTCCCTATTCAGGGACCTGTATGCCTCCTGGGCCTTGCCCACTAGCAGTGCTCCCAGTTGGCCTGCCCAGTCGCTTATCCAAACCCATCACTATGGTGTGCTGCTCCAATGCCTCTATAAAGGCCTCGGGGTCATCCTCCACCGACATCTTCGGCATCCCCAAGGTAGCTGAGCCCTGCTGGGCTAGCCACCTCTGTTGCAACCCCACAATTTGGGTTAAGGCCTGCAAATTCTGGGCGATCAAATCAGCGGGACCCATTTCAGATGCCTGCATCTCTGGTGTCCCAAACCACTGTTCCTGGCCAATGCACCAAGTACTGTGCCCGCCGGGGTTTATTCACTCCGTAGGGTACCACCCTTTTGATGTCGTCCCGCCCCAGGACCCTTGAGGGTAGCGCGCGTGTTCTTACTCCGCCTCGCCACCCCTGTTCTCGCCTGCCACATCTTGCTGTACCGTCAATGGTGGGGGTTGTCTAGCGAGTCCCTCGTAGCCCGGGTCTGACCTGGCAGGTGTACACAGGGCTCCAACCACCCCTGCACTCCGGCCTCACGCCACCTTCAGAAGCAGACCCTAAGGAGGAGACACGTGGCTCCTCTTGCCCCTCCGCAGCCTTTCCCTATCCCTATCCCTTATACCTAAAGGGTCAAGCCTCTACAATTACAGGTTTGGCTCCGGACCCTCAGTCCCTAGGACCTTTGTCCCTAATAGACACGGGCACCTGTGGTTCTGGCGGCGACCCTGCCTCGATCTGGCTCCTCCCTCAGGACCCTTGCCACCCTGCCATGCCCCATGTGCACCTGGTTCCTGTGGGTCTTCCACAATGCCTCCTCTACCCCGTCGTCTTGTCCAGATGCTGTCCGTCCACTACCGGCTCCTGGCAGCTGTTGCTGGTTCCCCCACTCCCGCTCTTCCTGTTCCGGCAGTGACTGCTGCCGTCTGGCTTGCTCCTCCGGTGGTGTCAGCTGCAACCCGGCTTGCTTTCCCTGGGTAGGGTTCATTCCAGGGCTTGCCCCTGCTGTGATCCCTGCAGTCACTCCACTCTCGGGCCATCCGCCCCTCTCTCTGCCGCCGCCGCCACTTTTATCCTCGCCGGCCGGCATCTGTTGCTGACATCACCAGCCGGCCACAGCTGTATAAAAAGCCGGCTCACGAGCCGCACGGGTTTCGCTGGCTCATCGTCCCCTGCTGGAGGTAAGTGTCTTATTTCACCTTGGTCTCCGGGACAAGGAGGAACTCGCCCTCAGAATAGCTAGTTCAAACCCAGATGTCATAGGGTTAACAGAAACATGGTGGGATTCGTTCCATGAGTGGGCAGTTAGCATTAGGGAGTATAGGTTTTACAGGCGGGATAGAGAAGGAAGGAAAGGTGGGGGTGTGGTGCTGTATGTCAAGGAGCATCCTCTGCCAGCAGAATGGGGTCAGAGGAGGGGCAGGCTGAAGTGCTCTGGGTCAAGATTCAAGGGGGCCGTGGGGAGAGCGATTTGATGGTGGGGGTCTACTACAGACCCCCAACCAAGGGGAGGAGCTGGACCAGGAATTTTTGGGCCAGCTTGCAGAGGCACTTAAGGCAAGGGATGTAGTTGTCATGGGTGATTTTAATTACTCAGACATCTGCTGGGAGGAACAGTCAGCCAGGACGGACCATTCCAGGAGGTTTCTGGCTGAGATACAGGACCTCCACTTAATTCAGGAGGTGCACGGTCCCACCAGAGGAAATGCCCTGATGGACCTGGTCCTGGCCACAGGCGATGACCTGGTAATGGGCCTCCAGGTTCTTGACCACCTGGGCGATAGCAATCATCACTTGCTGGAATTCACCATCCAGCACAGGGTGTCAAGGGCCTGAAGCAAGATGGTAGCCCTTGACTTTAGGAGGGCCAGCTTCAACAAGTTGAGGAGACTAGTGGGTGAGGCGCTGCGGTCCTTGAAGGCAGGGGAACTCAGTGTCCAGGACAAGTGGTCGTTCCTTAAGGAAACGATGCTCAGGGCCCAAGGGGAGTCCATCCCAACAAGAAGCAAGGGGGGCAAGAGTGCCCGAAAACCCCCTGGTTCACAAAGGGAATCTGGGAATGCCTGCTTACCAAAAACGTGGCGTACACCCAGTCAAAGGGGGGTGCTAACTCCAAAGAGGAGTATACCTCCTCTGCTCGGGCTCATAGGGGGGCTGTCCGGAAAGCTAAGGAGGACATAGAGCTAGAACTAGCGTCCAAGATCAAGGATAATAAAAAGTCCTTTTTCAAATATGTAGGGAGGATGAAGACGGCACCGGGTAACATGGGGACCCTGCAAAGTACTCTGGGCAATCTGGTGGTTGCGCTAGAGGAGAAAGAGAAACTCTTTAACCAATTCTTCACCTCCGTTTTCTTGTGCAGGGCTGGGACTCCCCTGCTGTGATGCCAGACAGAATCAAGGGGAATGCCTCCAGGCCTCAGGTCGGGGAGAACTGGGTTAGAGAGCTTCTGGAGGGGCTGGACGTGTTCAAGTCAGCAGGTCCAGATGCTCTCCACCCCAGGGTGTTGAGGGAGCTAGCTGGGCTTATGGCAGGGCCCTTGGCACAAGTTTACGAGCACTCATGGTGCTCGGGCCAGATGCCAGATGACTGGAAGATAGCTAACGTGGTCCCCATCTTTAAAAAAGGGAAGAGAGAGGACCCGGGCAACTATAGGCCCGTCAGTCTTACCTCAATCCTAGGGAAACTCTTTGAGAAGATCCTCAAGGAGCACATCTGTGATGGGCTGGCTTCAGGGATGATGCTCAGAGGCAACCAGCACAGTTTCGTTAGGGACAGGTCATGTCAGACCAACCTGATTGCCTTTTATGATCAGGTCACAAAGGCAATAGATGCAGGTGTCACCGTGGACGTAGTCTTTCTAGACTTCAGCAAGGCCTTTGACACCGTCTCCCACCCCATCCTCATTAAAAAACTAGGTGACTGTGGCACTGATGCCTACACAGTCAGATGGATTGCAGATTGGCTCAAGGGTCGTACTCAGAGGGTGGTGGTGGATGGGTCATATTCAACCTGGGGGGAAGTGGGCAGCGGAGTCCCCCAGGGCCCGGTCCTGGGGCCTGTGCTGTTCAATTTCTTCATCAGCGATTTGGATGATGGGGTGAAATGCAACCTGTTTACATTCACTGATGATACCAAAATTTGGGGTGAGGTGAGCACGCTAGTAGGGAGGAAAGGATTGCAGCAAGATCTGGATAGGTTACAGGAGTGGGCTGACATAAACAGGATGTGTTTCAATACTGACAAGTGCAGGGTGCTGCACTTGGGCAGTAGAAACCAGCAGCACACTTATAGAATGGGAAACTCCCTTCTTGAGAGCATGGAGGCAGAAAGGGATCTTGGAGTCATTATTGACTCCAAGAAGAACATGGGCTGACAATGCGAGGTCACGGTTGGCAGGGCTAACTGGACCTTGTCGTGCATCCACAAGTGCAATTCAAGTAGAGCCAGGAAGGTGATTCCTCCCCCTCTATGCGACACTGGTCAGGCCACAGCTGGAGTACTCGTCCAGTTCTGTGTGCCCCGTTTCAGGAGGGATGTGGACAATATTGAGAGGGTCCAGAGGAGGGCCACCCACATGATCCGGGGACAACAGGGCTTCTACAAAAAGCTGCTGGGCTCTACAAAAACCACACTTGGAGGGCATTTTTACACATGCTCTGGGACATGGTGCTTTAATTAGCAACCTGCACAAATTAAAAGTGCCCACGTGCATCAGCATCCCTGAACTGAAAAAATGGTGATGGGGCACTTTAAACTAAAGCTCATTGAATGTGTTTTATTTCAAAATGCCCCACTGCCATTTTTTCAGCGCGGCCACACACGAGAATACTGATACATATGATATGAAAGGCTGCTGGAGCGTGTCAGTTTCCATGCTCCAGTAGACTCAGTTAATCGAGTCTGTTCCAGTGCACTGGATTTCCAGTGTGTTGGAGCAGGCTCCCTGCATGTGTATAGGAACCTGAGGTGTACAACCTGTGTGTAATATAAGATAGCCGCTTTGAGGGCCCAAGTCTAGCACAGACCATGAAGAGTTTTCCTTGAACCTACACTGCTAGTTCTTAGACCACTGGCATTCTCAACTGCAGGTTTCCATATCTGGAATTTGCCCCTATCCCTGTCGAGGAAAGCCTGAACTGAGATTAAGATCATGCTGAAAGGCTTTTTGCATTAATTATGCTTTAGTAAAACACCATCTGTGTGTTGTTCTTGATGTTAGCCAGACGCCTTACACAAGACATGATTTTATGAAGGGACAGGACTGTTTTGAGCTCTGCATCATTTTAACAATTACTGTTCAATAACTAAATATGTATAGTTAGGTGCTCTGTGTAAGACAGAGAATAAATAATTGTATACCAAATTTATAAACTTCAGTGGACAGAGAAAGAAGTGAGGACTGTGAATTGTGAAGAGCCTATCCACTCTTCACAGAATAGCTCTAAGCGGGCCTTTCATTTATTTATTTATTTATTTTGATACAGTAAGAAGGAACCAGAGCAATTCCTGGCCACCTTCCAGTCAAATAAATAGCCAAGGCTGGGATTGCTCTTGCAATTCAGTGGACCCTATGGAAACCCTAGTTGCCTCTAGAAGAATTTCACCTAATATGTGTATTTTAGGGCTATGAAGATATAAATTATATACACAAATATACATGGCAAATCTCAGTACTAATATGACTTACAAAGACATGGCTTTCACTCTAGCAGCAAAATTCTGCAGTTTAGAAATAGAAAGTTCTGGATTTCAATCCTGCTGATGTCTATGAGGGCTATGCAGACATTGTCTGGAATATAAAACAGAAAATTAAAACCCTGCTTAGCCATGAGATTGTACCAGTATGTAGATAGCAGCTGATGCCATGTTCTTCGACCCTTTAACTGGCACTCTCATTCCTAAAAGATGCTGCTTCTAGAGGTAGTGTCACGGCATTGCATTTTTAATTAGTTGATTTTTGACAGTAGCGGTGATTCTTAGATATATTAGAGTAGATGAAAGACCTTTAAAAATACTGAGGGTGACACAATTTAATGTTACTGTAAGGTAAAGATTTAATAAATGAAAATCATATGAATTTGTTCAATAGGTAAGTGAGGTAAAGTAGAATTTAAAAAATAAGTTTCCTTTGAAAAATTAATCATTTTTTTTTCATATTCTTTAGCCTAAAAATATTAGATTTGGGGAAAATGGCTTATATGAATTTAAATTGGTGGAAAAAATATTCATGTTGCAATATTTGGTTTCTTGTTTTCTGTCAGTATGTCCAAAAGGCATTTTTCATCATATGCACAAAAATGTGATAACTTTTCAGATAAAAAGATATTCTGTTATGTGAGATAATGTAATTCTGAGAAGAATGATTTTGACCAATTGGTGAAGTGGCTCAATGCACTAGTGAACTAGGCTTTCTGCATCCAGTGGTCCAAAGTCTGAATGCTATGCAGGCTGAATAAGGAAATGAATTTAAAATGCTTAAATGACAAGTTTGAAACTTGACTGGATCAGACAAAAGATGCTGTTATTAACCCTTCATCTCAAAACCATCTAAAAAAATACTTTAAATCATTTGAGCTGAATACTCAGAACTGGCTCCGGACTCTTTTTGGATGCACAGATTTTTCATATGACACCTACAAACTATAAAATGGTGAAACAAATGAAAATTATTATAATTGAATTTAAAAAACCCAAAATATATAGTTTCAGTGCTCTTTAGGATTTCTGAGGGGAGATGATACATTTAAAATGTATACAAATTGTTTCAGTAACCAAAATGTGAAGAGTTGTATCATTTACTATAAACCATGTTGCAGAAAAATAATACATTTAATTTGTCTTTACCAGTTCTGAAATGCTACTTAGTAATAACTATTCAAGGCCCGATTTTTGCAAACCCTGCACAAACGAGCAGTCCTACTGACTTTAACGGGACTTGCTTGAAAATGGCCACAGGACTGAACCCTTATATTTGTATTTTAAAATATGGAAAGTATCATACTACAATGAAGCAATCAGCCAGCAGCCTATGTGCTCCAGTAACTGGAAAAGATAGAAAGTCAGTGAGTAGATAATTATTCAAGGTCAAACCTTTCAAATGTGGTGCCAGAAAAAAAAAGCAAACAGTGAGGTTGAGCCAATACTTCACAAACACTTGTTTAAGGATTTCCTAATTACTATAAGTGGTTCCTCCAGCCCTGGCACTTAAAAGGCAATTGTATATGCATGATGTCATCCTTTCTTCCCGCATTATCTCTCCAGTAAATTTACAGGATTAAGAAAGAAAGGAAGAAAAAAAGAGTCAAAATAATACCTTTTTCCCTACTGTTAAAAAATAAATTTGTGTTACAGTTTTTAAAATGGCCAATTAAAATATCCATGGAATTATCCTTGAAAGACTATTACAAAGGTTTCCCCAAAATGAGGAAAATGCAATTATCATCTATATAGTACTCTGAACACAGGCTATATATAAACACCTCCATATCATAGCACCATTTCTGTCATCTGACAGTTGAAAAAATATGGATGGAACTCACCAGATGGTCACTTAAAATTACACAGCAAGATATTTAAATTTCTAAAGACAAACCATGCAGATAATATGATATTTATTACACTATGGCTGCATCTACACAAGATGTTTACTGCACAGTTAACTAATTAACTGTGTAGTAAATGTCTCAGCATCTACACATGAGCCCCTATTAGAGTGCACAAAACTAATACACTCTGTAGCAGGGTAGGACTTGTAAATACAAGTTCTACCCTGCTGCAGAGCTTTTTTATGCACAGCAGTGCATGTGTAGACACTGATTGGCTGGCTGGGGCACAAAGGTGCTTCAGTACTGGGCCGGCCTGCTGTTTAGCCCCAAACTGAAGCATGCTCATGCCCCAGCTTGCCCGTCCACTGCACACTGAGCCCAGCTGGAGCAGCTTTAGGCTGGCAGACTGAACCCCCTTACCCTTTGCCATTAAGGGCTGCTGTGACCCAGCTTAGTGTGCTGTGGTCTGGGTACATGTGCAGATGTGTGCTTGGGAGCTTCCTGGGAGCAATAAAGTGCAATGGAATTAGCTCCACAGCTTACTGCTGCCCCCTAATGGCACATGTAGATGTGCCCTATATGTGCCTTGATTATGAAATGTAACAGTGGTTACTTAAGGTCAGATAGGGTACATTTAACAAGAAGCAAGGTACTTTAACGTTCAGTGATATAAATCATATGATGTATTGGAAAGCAGTAAATGAAAAAGCTAGCAGATAGGCAGGACCTAAACCTTGATCAGAGATGTCATGACATAAAACTCTATAATGATACAGCACCATCTGTTGGTGATGTTCTGTCCACATTAACCCTTATTACAACTTTCTTCCTTGTAGTTTAATAAAAGCTTGAAGCAGCAACAGAGATTTATTGCCTTGAGAATCCAAACAGCCCACCATATTTATTTGTTGGTCTGTCCATTTGCACATTTATCCAATTATGAGAACAATGGGCGCTTGTACACATGACGTCATTACCATGTACACATGACAAAAATGTCACTTTGTGTGGCTTACTGGCATCACACTGTACACATGCAAGAGTTTGGGGGTTTTAAATGAGTTTGCATCATTGCAAACTAAACAACATCCCAATGTAGTTTCATTTGCAACATTGCAAATTGCAGTGATGCAGCTATCAGCTCACCCCCTGACTGTGGGAGAGGCAGGCAGACTCCACAGAAAAACAGGATTGGGCCTATCACCACTTCTGCTTTCTGTGGGCTCCTGAGCCTGGCAGGATGCCTAGGGCAGTCTGGGAATTAGCTGGCTTGCCCATTGTGGAGGAAGAAGGCAGCATGGGAAGGCAGCAGGAGGGGGGCTGGGGTTACTGGCGGCCAGAGAAGGTGGTGGGGATGGTGCAAGAGGCACTAGAAGCCTAGGCAGGCTTGGGGAAACATTGGATCAGATGCCTCTGAACTGGGGCAGCACCTGGTCAGCTTGCAGTCCACCCAGGTTTCTAGCACTCTGTGCACCATCCCTGCTTTCTTCAGATGCCAGAAAACCCAGCCGCCCTCCTGTTGCCTTCCTGCACTGCCCCAGGGGCAAGTTAGGTAATTATTGGGCAGCTCCAGATATCCTGCCAGCCACAGGAGTCTGCTGAATGCAGAAGTGGCAAGGGGGCTGGGCTGGGGCAGCACCCAGCCCGCTAGCAGCCCACCTGGGGAGCCCTACGGGGTGCTACTGCTGCATAGGGAAGGATCAGGGGCCCCTGTAGCTAAGGGGCTGCTCAGCCTTATGGCAGCTCACCCCTCCCAGCCCCCACTTCCCCCCCCAGCTGCAGGTAGGCTCCAGCTCCGACAAAAAAACCCAAAAAAAACGAAGAAGCGGGATCAGGCCCCTCACTATAATGTGACAGAAAAATTGATATGGTGGATTTCAACTAAAAACCCACCATTTCAATTTGAGGCGCATAGAATAAAACACTGAGGACTAACTCCCTGTCACATGTACAAATGTCCATTATCTTTAGTTGGGTACCATATTATCAGTCCTCTTCAAACCAGGGCAGTCCATTGTGGGCAGATGGTCTGCTGAATACTCCAAATGAGCTGAGGTCCAGAAGACAAATCAGCCATTCTTCCTGCACAACTAGTTTTCCATTAGAAGGAACCAGCCAGCATATTTCTTTTGATTCTTGCTGTGATAGTCTTTGGTTTCCTCAGTGTTTCACTTTTCTTGCTTTCAGTCATTTTCTACATGACAAAGGAAAGAGTTCTTCCTTTTTGTACCAGCAAAGATGTTGATTAGTTTCTTAACCACTGTTAAGAACCTTTCCAAAAAGGAAAAATTGTGGCTGCTTTTTCCAGTTGTAAAACTGCACCTTCTGTCCATTCTGGGTGTGCACATCATTTTCCTGTTATTGGCATCTTGCCCAACATGCTCACTTCCAACTCATAAAATAGCTGCATTTATTATGTGTGACTAGATTACATCTTTTGGAATACTGTCCTCAAGCTATAGATGTAAGGGTCAGCCATCTCACTTCACACCCTGTGTACATATATGGGGCTTTATAAGGACTTGTGGCCTGATCATCAGGTCACAAGGAGGATGGGTTTGCACTTCAGTTATCATTAAGCTGGCATGGTAGGCAACACTGACTCTGATGCTGGTTATCCATAGGTTGCTGTCAGCAAACCTAATACAATAATCACAATTCAAATTTCTTCCCTTGATCACTTCAAATGCACTGTGGTGGGCCAATGTGCAACACTGAATGTTTCACTAATGAATCTTTCACAATCTCAGTCTTTTTACTCTACAGTGGCTGTGTCACCTCATGGTTTGAGAAGGTGTCATACACTATCAGTGCATACTGATTTCCAGATGGTATTTCTGGTAATCAAGCTGTTCAAAAAAATAAAGTTCTGTGGAATCTGCAGAGGCTAACAAACCTGCATCTCCTCAAGGCTTTTAGAAACCTTCCAGGCCTTTGGTAACATTGAGTTTAAGACTGAAGCTCCAACCCACCCTAGCTGATTATGTATTCCAGGGAGGTGATGAGATTCCTCACAAACTGATATTTGTCTTCTGCAAGTTTGGATGCTGATTATGATGTTTTATAAACATTTCTACTCTTTCCAGAGATGCCTTTTACATTTTATGTTTTCAGAAATGAAGACATCTAAGCCTGTGAAGCAGTCTTCTGTTCTCAAAATATGGGTTAAATCATATGCTATTGCAGTGATTCTCAATCAGGATGCTGCAAAGTGCAAACATAATGCACAAGGTAACCCAGATTTTTCAAACAGAATCCATAGGGTCAAAAACATTCTGGCCTATTGTGATCTTTCTGAATTCTTTGCAACAGAAAAATCACTCTATTATTTTTCTGTCATCAAAAAATGAGTGAAAACTAAGAACTGGCATTTTCAGATGGGTGCCTTGAGTCTAACAAGGTTGAGAACCATTGTGCTATGCTTCTACACATCCACGGGACATTCAGGTATCCAAAAGTCATCCTCAGAATTGAAAAAGGGTGCAAGGTGTTGCAAATACATTTTCTTCTTAATATACAGGTCAATTTAATCTGCTGGTATCCAGACACCAGATTGGAACTAATGAAATACCTTGTTCATGACTTTTTATTCTAGATGTCTGCTATTATGAACTGTCTGTGAATTAAGTCTCCTGTGATCAACTTCTATCAATGAATTTTTGTTGGATTTTTTTTTTTGTCATTGTGGATGTTTTAAGTGATGTAGACTGAGCAATCCAGCCATTGTCCAGCAGGGTATTTACCATCTTTTTCAGTGGATTGTAGACAATGACTCAGAAACACTCCATGGTTTAAGCACAGTCTGATATTGCATGCGATCATATTTCCCAAAATGTTCGTTTTTCTTGGAGAACATATGAACAGAGCATAAGAAGAGCTAGTCTAATAGCATTTTTCCCTCTATTTCCTACTGATACTTCTGTCAAGTTATCCCCTTGCTCTTTTACTGTCTTAGCTGCTTCACAGCTCCTGACCTCTACCCCTTTGAAAGTCTTTGAGACACCAGCTATATCAGCACTGTCCCCAGGGTCTGATTTTTTTATTAGCAGAACCTCCTGGTCAGTCTCCTTAATTGCTCATACACAGAATTCACCCTTGGTCCAGTTTGAATGAGAACTCTGCTAAACAGCAATCCTGATTGGATATCTGTAGCTTCAAATGGTATTTTATCATCATGGGTACTACTGCATCACGACCTGGTTTCTTCACTACTTTATCCTGAGCCACCACAGGAAGCACCTTAGTCACCTGCTGGGTATGACAAAGGCTTTAAGAACTGCATCTCAGAATCCATACCTCCTTCCACCAACACCCAGCATGGGTATCTGCATACTGTCATACAAATAATTTCACTCTATTAACACCTCAGGAGTTTTTGTAATGCATTCTAAATTTATTTTTAGTACAAGCAGCTTTAGAAATACCGGTCACTGCAACAAGAGACCATTCATATTAAGAGACACTGGCTGAGTACAAATGTTCAATTCTAGTGGTGGAAAATTTCCACTGCTAGAAATGATTCTGGGAGTGGGAGCAGTATAGATATTCAGTTCCAACCTGCCCCTTTTCCCCTGCTCCCTTGCACCTTCCTGAGATAGGGACAATCCTAGTCTGGGGAAAGCATGAGCTACTCCAGTCTTCCCATTCCCAGTGTAAGCAGAGAGAGGGGCTGTGCTGCTCCCTGCACACAGCACCTGGTGGCCAGCTGTGGAGTGGAGGGAGCAGCAGGGCAAAGGCCCTGCCTGTTCCTGACACTGGGAACTCGGGAACAAGAAGCAGGTGGACAGCTGTTCCTCTCCTCCCAGTCTACTGGAAGGGGAGAGCAGCTGTCCCCATGCCGTCTCCAAACTAAGGTAACCCCAGTCTCTGGAAGGCATGGGAGCCTTTTCTCTGGCTCCAATCCTTCTGGTTTCCAGGAGGACTTAAGCTAGGGGAAAGCATGAAGACGTTCAGTCTTCTGAGGAAAAATCTCCCAGGAGTTCTTGCTTCCTCATTGTGATGGAGTTATTTTGCTCCAGAAGAGGCCATTTTTGTACCAGACAGAAAAGCTTGAAAGTTTTGTCGAGGTAAACAAAAGGAGAAAAACAATTACTGGGTGATTCTCCCAGTGGCAAGTGGATGTCTATACATGGCCCCTAAGTTCAGTGGGAGATGTCTGCAGAGCTAATGAAGAATAGTAACTAATTTAATTCTTGCATTTCAAACTGTATTTTCATCAGAATTATTTCAGATCATGAGCCCAGCAGTTCTGGGGTTTTCTAGCTATCAGCATCTCCAAGTAGTAATGAATACTAAAGCTCACTTCACACAGGTCACATTAGAAGTTTCTACTGCATCATCCATTATTAGTATCCATGGTGTGTCCACACTGCAACAAATCCCATCTGCCCTGAGACCCACTCAGGAAATAATCCCTGTCATCCAACTCACAAGAGACACACAAATATTTTGTACTTGGATCTCCTTTAATTTTTAACTTGCAATCATTTTTTTGCAGTATTCCATTAAGAATAAAGGAATAACCATGTGATGAATAATTTGCAGCTGGTATGTCAATTTGGTCCACGGATGTTTCCATACCTTAATTTACCTGGAAATTATGACGTTTCTTTATTAACCCATTCATAACTTTTCAAGAAAGACATAATAGTAAAAATATATTTTTAAAAACTATATAATGATGCAATACCACCTATTGGTGGAGGTATTACCTGCATCGATAAACACTAAAATAAAATAAGTGAACTTCTGCTTACTTAGGGCCTAATCTAAGCTGCACTGTTGTCAAAGGAAGTTTTTCTATTGCTTACAGTGAGTATGGATCAAGACTTTAAAAATTAGATATTGCTATGAATGACTAATATCTAAGGCATGGATCTTTTAGAACTGAAATGCAGTGGTCCAAATCTGCTCCTACTAAAAAGAATGGAAGTTTAAACACTGAGCTCAGTCAGAGTAGACTTAGGCTAACAGCTTGGTAAGTCCTAACACAAGTGTCTTCTTTGTTCCCTTATCATTTTAGCTATCATAACGTTGCAAAATCAAATCAATTTGAAACAATTTACTGCATGAAAACTACTATATTTTAATACAAAAGCAAAAAAGTTTATATTCACCTATTTTAAGTGCACAAGGGGACACTGGATCATCTAGGTTGACTTTTTATATAATATCATCCATAGAACTTCAACCATAGAACTTTTCTGAATTACATTTTGTTGAGGTAAACAAAAGGAGAAAAACAATTACATATCAGAAAATAAACTTCATTCTCAGATGCCCTCGATTTTGTGAAAATAAATAATAAATTATGTCTAATTTCATAATGAAAACTCCTTATCAAAAACATATATACATATACGTATGTACATACGTGCATGCGTGTGTGTGGACACCTCCCACCCCCAAATAAAGCATGACCTTGAAAGAATATGGTAATTCAGGAAAAAAATCTCTGCTCACATAGTTTAGTAGTAGTAGGCAACCACTGATCCTTCTGGATCATGGTGTATGCTTGAGAGGTCACCCAGACCTTTGACATGTGCACATAGGCAGGAGTATGGAGGAGTGGAGGCCATCCCCCCCTTAGACTATTGAGACAGAATCTAAAGGTCAGACTCAGTCCAGACATTCAGCGCCTCAAAAGCTGTTGTTATATGTGCATCTGGAAATTGAACCTCGGTCAGTGTGTGGCAGACAAGAATTCTATTGCTGAACAGTGGTATTAATTTATGAACCATTATACAAAATAGAAGATGATACCAAAGAATGAACTCTTAAATTTAAATGATGCCATTCATTCTTACTTATATGACCGTGCATAACCCATCACAGCTATATGATTTTATAGACAAAAGGCTGTTAATTATACATGTAATAGTATGCGGGGTTCACTGGGTATATGATTGTGGGGGGCAGTGATATGATGGTCCCTGCCAATTCAAGTGCCCATCACTCCTAAGCCAAAGCCTCCCCCCCACCCAGCCCTGCTGCTGCGCTTCACTCCTGACCTGAAGACCCCTTGCCCTGCCAGTACTTCTCACTCCTGACCCATAGTCCCCTGCCCACCTGGGCCATGCTGATGCCCTTCACTGCCAACCTGCATCCCCCTGGTCCTGCCAGTTCCTTGCATTGCCAATCCACAGTCCCCTGCTCCCCCAGTGCCCCTCACTCCCAACCTACAGCCCCCTCAGCCCTGCTGGTGCCCCTCACTCCTGACCTGCAGCTCCCTGACCCTCCAGCCCTGCTGGTACCTCTCACTCCTGATTGGCACTCCCTGCCCCCACAGCCCTGCCAGTTCCCTTCACTCCCAACCCAGAGTCCCTGTCTGGGTCCCTCACTCCCAACCCATAGCCCCCTTCCCCCTAGCCCTGCTGGTGCCCATCATTCCTGACCTGTAGCCCCCTGCCCCCTTCAGTCCTGCCAGTACTCCTCACTCCCAACCTGCAGCCTCCTGCCCCCCCCGCAACCCTACAGACATTCTCTACTGCCCCACCCCTGTGAACAAGGGCACCAGCCCTGGTGCCACCAGCCAGGCCATGCAGCTTCCTGCTGCCCTTGAAGGGCTCCTCCATGTCCTTCCCCTGCTGGAGGGGCAGGCACCTCCCCATACTTCCCCTTCCCCCCCCAACAGTCCCCAAGCCCTGGCCCTCCAACCCACCCACAGACTCATCTCCCTGCAGCTGCAGGGCTGCTCTTGCTCCCCTGCCAGGTGCATGCCAGCCCTGTGTGTTTGTGCCACGCCTCTAGTCACCCTCACCCACTCCCCCCAGCCCCAAGCAGCTCCTTGCTAGGGCAAGATAGGAGGTTCCAGAAAGAACTTTGGAACTGAGCTGATCATATTTAAAAAAAAACCTGCCCAGACAGAGATGGGAGCATCCAAAAAGATGACATGTCTGAGAAAATCCAGACATATGGTAATCCTAGTCCTGTATACCATGAAAGTCTTATTTCTAAACGTTATGCAACAGCAGATCAGATGCATCTTATAATTTAATAAATTGTTACAAAGCCTCCACCTTCAACAATAATCTAAGTGCCTACTCTTGCGTAGAGTCTGATTTTCACCTTCTGGAGAAAAGCTGTTTCTACAAGGAATATGTCTCTTCCTCCACGTTGACCAAAATACTGACAATGTTCTCCTTGTCACAATTCCAACTGGCTTCTTGTGTTTTATGCTACTGTTAGGAGAGGGCACTGAAGACAACTAGAATAACCCTGAGTTCATCTACACATGCACATTTACTGTAATTTAGGCTACTATGCAGTAACTGAAAATTACTGCACAGTATGGGGGTGCATCTACACATGCATGCCTGTACTGCATAGTAATTATGGTGATTTACACTGATTTGGCCATATATTTAATACCTGCATCATGCAGGTATCAAATTTACACCTGATTAGTTACTGCATAGTAATACATGTATAGATGCTTTACTGTGCAGTAACTGTGTGTGAATTGACTTGGGACTAACTAGTTCCAAGTCAGTCCACACACAGTGTTTCTGCACTTTAATGGTTATGGTTACATGTGTAGACACTGGCCTAAAAGCTGCTTACTGATAGTAAGTTACTGCACAGTAAGTTATTGCACAATAAATGCATGTGTAGACATGCCCCTTGAGTCTGAATGTTAACCCTGAGCAGAAAAAATAAAACAGATAAAAATGTTTGAGAGGGTAAGGACAGTCATCAAGATTCTAAAGGCACCTCTCTGACTAACTAGAGAGAGATGTTGAGGGACCTTATTTAAGTTTAGCATGTCAGCAGGGCCCTGGCCATCACAATAGATCTTTTAGGGCACAAAGCAGAATAAGTAGGGCGATTTTTACAGCATACAGAAGGATGAAGGAGGACCCTTCTGAACACTGTGGACAAAACCAAAGGAAAATTATGTACTCTGATTCCTCTTTTTAGACTGTATCTTCTTTTCTAAACCTGAAAATATTTAACTCTTCACCTCGCTCTTTCTAGCTAGGGATCTGTATATCCCTAATAATAATAGAATAACTGTCTAATATCTTAATGGATACTGTTCTGATCCAAAATAATTGTTCAGAAAAAAAAAATCACTGTCTGACATTCAGAGGACAGGACAACCTTTCAAAATGCCTCTCTTATGAAGTAAAAAGAGGTGTTCAGTTCACACAACCCCTTTAAGCATCTCCCAGTGCATTTCTCCATCACTTGCCACAACAGCAATAAAATAATAAAATTAAGGTTTTTTTTGTTTAAAAAAAGTAAATGTTTTTTCTACCTTTTATAACGTCCACCTTTTAGCATAACAAAGCTCTTCATAGCTTACTAATGGCTCCCTGTCACTAGTGCTGAGAACTATTATCACTGCTCTGCCCCTTCACATGGGCCTTTCAAACATCACTGTTTCACTTAATTCTTTCACCTCCTTCAGTTCAAATGCAATAAAAACCTTTCACTGGCTGACAACTAAAAAAGCAGAACAGCCTCCAACTGCTGTATAATTCAGGAGGGTTCTTTCTCATTTTAATTGGCTGCCTAATTGGAATGTTTATGGGTTCTGCGATAGCTTGGGATGAAAAGGCAGGGTGAGCAATTATGTGCTCAGCATTCCTATCTGGCAGAGTTAATAGTTTAAAAAAAAAAAAGCTAAAGTTCACTGGAATGCCATGTTTTTGTTCTCTAAGAAATACCTTGATTTGAAACAATGTAATCCCCAAGTCAGAAATTATGTCAAGCTGTGCTTATCCAGTAGCAAGTTTGAGCTTTTGGAAGCCTCTCTGCTCCTTTTTGATGTTAGCATAACATGAAGAACAGGAGGCTATCTGGTGGCTGTCAAGTTTATAACTGCTTGCTCTCTTACTGGCTGGAGATAAGGATGTAAGCAGAGCACTTGATGGACTTGATTAATTCTCTGGAACGAAGGTTTGTCTTTCCTGACTCGATGAATGACTTCATTCTAGTAGATGAGGTCACCCAAGTCAAGGCAATAAAGTTTCTGATATTCACATGAAAGCCAGTTTTCAAAGCTGCCAGCCCCTAAAAAGAGAATCACAAGTGTTTCTTCATTTACCTACATTCTACTGGCAGCATCCACACTGCTATATTTCAGCTCATTGTCTCTCACCTTTAGTATAGGGCTGTACTTTCAGGTTCATAATTGTCTGCAATATGAGACTTGGTTAAAAAGTCCTTCCAGAAATAAATGCATTTGCAAAAAAGATTTCTTAAAACTGTTAGAAGAGGGTTATTTCCCAGCCTTTCATGCTTGCCCACTGCCATGTCTCCTTGTATTCTGTATCCTGTCTGCTTGCATCTCTTTGTTGTCTTATATTTTGATTGTAAAGTCTTTGAGGCAGGTTTTGTTCAGTGTTTGTACATGCATTTATAAAAGAAAGGACTTGTTCTTTATCATAATTTACACAGTTGAAAAATAAAACGTTTTTCTCAAAAGCCAGTCAGATCAATTATTTGAAAAAGTCCCTTTTGGAACAATTGTTTCCATGTACTCTGATCCCAAAGGTTAGAACTCAAATTATTCCAATGTCATCATTAGTCACCTTCAATAAATGTGGGTGGGTGGAGATTCACCATTAGTAAACTTAAGGATATCCAACTTGTGCTGCATCCATTCCTCAGGAAAACTCCATTCTTGCCTTATATAGGAGAGACAGCATAATGCAGTGATCTTTGTATTAGGCTGATAACCCACAGTTGTTGGTTTATTTCTAGCTCCACTGGTGCTGGCATATTCCCCTTCAAAACATGAGACATAAACACTGAATAGTGGGAGCAGAAGCAGCAGTAGTAACCTATTTTTCTGCTTCCCTAAGGGAAAAAATTGGGTTTTTTTTGCTTCTCTCCCTTTCTGAAGCAGGAAGAAGCAGTGGGACTGCTTTAGGTTAGAGAAAAGTGCTCAGCAAATATATAACCTTCTACCAGTGATTTGAATATGACAATGGAAAGGAAACTAGTGAAACAGACTGCAGATCAAATGGGAATCTTTTCTACCTCCTTATCTCCATTATTGTTGAGTGGCAGGAGCCAGGGGTTGAAACCCAGGCCAGTATTGTGAGAAACAGCAGCACAGTGATCAGCACTCTGCTCACTCAGTGAGTATCAGCAAGCTGTGTGCTCAGGACTAGGTACAGGTGTTAGAGTTATTGTGCGATAACCATGCAGAGAGTGCTCTACATCTGTAATTAAACAGATGTTCAAGGCACGTAGAGAACTTTAAAAATGGTGGATCCTGCTCTAAGGTAACCCTGGATGGATCTGGTGTCAGACTAAAGCTCTTTAAGTTCGAGCACTTTATTAAATGCCTGTACCAGAGCCCATCATGACTCAATTTAGGTCACAGTCTTCCAGCATCCCAGGGTTCCCAGGGCAGCATGCTAGCCTAGACTGGTGCTCATCTGCTCCAAGTTGACACCAGCCCAGCCCTGCCCCTGGGCAGTCTCAGAAAAAGCTCCATCTCCTCCTGCACAGCCAGGTGGGAAGGGGGGCAGGGAATGGAGCACCCTGTTGTGCCCCCCCCAGTCTTCTGGCTTGGCTCTTGGGGGGGACAGGCCAGCTCCACATAGCAGGGGGATTCCATTCCCTCACCATCCCCAGTCCCCAGTTTCAGAACAGTGAAAAGCTGCCCATGGCTCCACAACTCCTGGCTGCAGCTGTCTAGAGGCTGGGGAAGGGAGCCTGCCTGCTACCTGATCCCCCCTACCTCTCTGCTTGGTGGCTCAGGTCTTGAGGAAAGCCAGGATGGATTTGTTTGGTGGGGGCTGCTCTGTTACCCTACCTCTCCTCCCCAAGCCTCTTGACAACTGTAACCAGGAACTACAGCTCAGGGTTGCCCAGTCTGCTTTTTCACTGTGCTAGGAACTGGGATCAGGGAGAAAAACAGAGTCCCCTGCTGTATGCCTCCCCTCCACCCCAAAGCAGAAGGGCTCTGCTCTTCTACCCCCTGCCCTAGCTCCTGGAACAATGAACAGCCATGCATGGCTCGAAGCTGCAGCTGTCTGGAGGCTGGGGTGGAAGGGGTGTGGGGAATGGAGCACCGCCACCTCACGGACCTGGCCCAGCCTACTCCCCCTGCCTCAAACCCCAACCGATCAGCTGCTTTAGTAGGCTTTCCAGGTTGAAATCCTAGCCCTTCTCAAGTCAATGGCAGGGGGCTCCATTTCAATTTCTGGCCTCCCATCCCCAGTTTCAGCATGGTGAAAAGCTGTGCCAGGCAGCCCTGAGCTGCAGCTCCTGGCTGCAGTTGTCAGGAGGCTAGAGAGTGGGTAGGTGTTGGGGGAGGGGGGAAGGAGACCCCTCCACTGCCCAGACCTGGCCCAGCTTTCATCCCCTAGACCTGAGCCAGCAAACTGAGGTAGCCCACATAGTAGGGGTGGCTCCATTCCAAGCCCCCCTCCCCAGCCACTGCTGATAGCCACCAGTTGTTGGGGGACAGGCCTGGGGAAAAGGGTCTTTCTGGCAGTGTCCTGGGAGGCATTCAAGAGTGCCCCCAGCCTGCTGACCTTAGCCAGTGCAGGCTGCTTCCATGCTTCCCCTGCCCCTACATCAAGGTTGAATATTAGTTCTGTTGGCTCCCACTCTAATCTAGGGTGCTTTGAGTAAAGTGCGACACTTACAGTGCTTCTGCATCAGGCTTTTTGAACATCTGTACTTAGCCTAGAATGCCCAAGGGCTGACACTTCCTTAGCACAGATTACATTGTCATACAGGAAATATTTCCTAGACAATTTCCCTCAAGTTTATGAGCCAAGAGACATACATGATCTTATAATATGCCTGTGACAATTGACTATGATGGGCAGTTCTAGTCTTATTTCCTCTTCTTATATAGCAGTAGTCCCTATTGGGACTAAGGCTGGCTACTCCCTTTTTTTCAAGCTGTTTTAATAGGCCCTCCAGTGTGAAATCCTAGCCCTTCTCAAGTCAGTGGCAACATTTCACAGAAGCAGGACTTCACCCAAGTTTCATATTGCAATCAGGAGCCTACACTCAAGTATAAGCAATTAAAATATTAAAAGACAAATGTCATTAAAAAAAAAAAAAGAAGAGCTCTCCACAGACTACTGTAGAAGCTGGAAGTTTCTTGGAAATTTGCTTAGAAATAATTTTCTTGCAAATAATTTCTAGCAGAAATAGCTCCCGAGAAGTTGTCTGTAAAGGATACACTTTGACCCTTAGATATCAGCCAGGGCTACAAATGGTGCATAATTAAAATAAGGTAGAGTTCAAGTCCATGTGCTGTTCTATCAAATAGAGATCTATACAAAGGACCACATAATGGATTGAACTAGCAGGCATTTTAACAGGTTTTTGAGTAAATAGTACCCATTCTAAAGATAATATATGCTCACAGTTACCTTAGAGTTTAAAACCTGGAAACCTAGAGTTTAAAAACTGGAAATCTCACAGGAAAGCCCAATTGCATAAAATGTCCATTGCATCTATGGGCAACAATGATTCAGGGGAACCCATATGTTTGGTAAATATCTACATAAGTGGGTACTTACACAAACCAACAGTACTTTCAAGTGCTGTAGTCCAAAGTTAAACCTAAAATTGAATAACCAAAAAAACCCAAAACACCCCCTCCCAAACAAACTCTCTGATTAACACCCCCACATAGAGATATGAGGGGAGGCATCTCTCCAAAGTGCCCTTATATACCCACACGTGTTGCCAGTGGCCTTTATTATGATGGCCTGTGGACCCTATGAACTTCCTAATTTCATGACTTTAAAGCAGGGAAAAACTAATAATGAAAATATTAGAGTCACTTATGTAATTATGTGCATCTATTAACCTGTTTTCAGTAAGCTCTAGTCTTTGAAAAAAATACTCGAGAAAATTAAAATAAACCAAATCTAGAGAGATTTTATACAACACAAAATTTGTGTGTGTAACTTACAGTCACAAGATATTATTAAAGCCAGGAGCTTATCAGGACCTGGAAAAGCATTAGACATTTGCGCAAAAGAATAAGACCATCCAAATTTATATCAGAAAAGACATTTATTAGTAATATTAAAACTCATATTTAGGGGCATAAGATGACCATTAACTGTGCTACTTTAATGGGGAAAGTCATGGAAAATTGTGCCAAATGTGGATTGTCCTTTAGCAGCTTCTTCTGATTAATGTCCAGTGCCAATGACAGTATATTGAACAAGTTCAGCAGGGCACTAAGGCATGCCTGCTCCTTTAAGACCAGAAGCAGCCTAGCTAGAGAGCTCTAGGAGCTAGGCAGAGCTCCACAGCTGCAGGTGGCCTTGGCAGTAGGCTAATGAGGGAATTAGCCAGCACCTGCACCCAATCAGTTGACTGGAAGGAGGCAGGGCCTAGGTACATATAAGGCCCAGGGCCAGAGCTGGCTGAGATTAGTTCTCTGGCAGTTGCCAAGGGAAGGAGCTCCTGCAGGAAAGAACTGCTCAGGAATGTTTGGTTACTTGATCTGCTGCTTGTAAGAATGAGGCTCTAGGAGCTCTTAAGGTATCTGGGGCTAGGAGGCACACAATATTCAGAGAGAAGCTTGCCTTTTTGAAGTGGCTGAGTATGGTCTCCAGTGTTATTTTTATGTTGTAGCCCAGGGGCTTATATTTATGTTGTTATTTGTACCAGTAGACCAGTATGAGGCTATAGGGGAGAAGGAGGCCTCATTTGGGCACACTATGGTGTAGAGCCCCAGTGTCAGAGCGGACACAGTGACAGGGGCTGCCAAGCCCAGGGAACACAAAAGGCTGAGTTAGGCCAAGGCTTTACAGGCGGTCCTCACACTTACAGTGGGTTACGTTCCTGGGAAAGGTGCTGCAAGATGAAATGATGCAAGTCAAATCTGATTTTCCCACAGAAACAATAGGGAGAGGTGGGCAAAATGTAGCTCGTGGGCTGGATGAAGCCTGCCAGGCCATTTTATCTGGCCCTCAGCACCCCTAAAAAAAAAAGTTTGAAAATTAATATTTACCTGCCCTAGTAGCCTGTCATGCGGCCCTCAATGGCTTGCCAAAACTCAGTAAGTGGCCCTCCGCTGGAAATAATTGCCCACCCCTGTAACAGGGGGTTATGTTCCTTGGTAAGGAACATAAGCCAACTTTTATAGAAATCAAGGAACATAACCCCCCCGTTATAACATTGTGTCTATGGGAAAATCAGATTCAACTTACTGCATTGCACTTTAGAAAGCTTTTAAATCAACTATAAATGATATACGCTAATAAATGTTATACACTGTACAAAGCTTTCTAAAACACAATGCAGTAAGGAAGGAAGGCACTGGGGCCAGCATGGGACACTTATCGAAGATAACCTGCTCAGCAGGCAGTGGCTCTTCCCCAACACCTGGGGGCTGGGGCTGGCTCTGGGGAACTACTCTGCTTCCCAGCCCTGACACCATGTGCCTCCTTACTCCCTGAGGTGATGTGGGGGTGGGGAGCTTGTGCCAGCTCCCAGCCTCATCCCCACCTCAGGGAGTGAAGAGACACAGGGCGTCGGGGCTGGGAAGTGGAGCAGTTCCCTGTCGCCAGCCCCAGCCCCCATCACTGTCTCACCTCTAGGAGCACATGGCCTCAGGGAGGAGCCACTGCCTGAGTTTACCTCCGGTAAGTACTCAATGCCGGCCCCGGTGCCTCTACCATTGCCTGCTGTAAGTGCAAGGCTTAGTGCTGTAAGTAATAACAGGGGTGTAAAATGCGGAGTGCCACAAGTGCAGATTGCTTCAAGTCAGGCCACCATAAGTCAAGGAGGGAGATAATGCTTATATACCACCTGCAATGCATGGGATGCATTAAAGGGGAGGTTTTGTAGCCACACATCTAGCTCATAAGGCTTGGGATGTCCTGTAAGTCACCAACTTGAATCAGGACCCAACAAGGGGTCCAAGAACCCACAGGGTTTAGTGAGATCCAGCAGGACCAGGACCATACATGGGCAGTCTCCTTATTTATTATTTATACCAGCAAGACATGGCAGGTGAGAATAAGGTGCCCAAGAAGAGGGCAGAATTGGCACTGTCACGGAGGCTTAGGGGCATCATGGTCATCCCTGGGGACACCATACCACGACAATTCTTAATCTAAAATTTGATTTAATATAAAGCTGTCGTGAAGTACTTTGCACGGGTCACTTATTCCTTTAATTAATCCTACACCATTTGATAGCTTTTAAAAAAGAACACAGTCTATTTCCACAACACTTTTCATATCTGCTTAGAAGAAAATGGATGTTCATAATTTTCCTTTGTGTTTTGCTCCAGATCCCCTTTTTCTGTTCATTTAAGTGACACCAGACAAGAGATGGTTTATATGAATAAGTCCATTACAAATAAAACACTATTTTCTTGACCTTTGTGTTTTGTGACCACTGAAAAATCTTGCAGGTAGTCTTGCAATTTTGAGAACAAGGTCTCACTCTCCAACTCTGAGCATCCTTTGGAAGGGCTCTGCAATCATAAGCAAAGAAAAGCCTCAAGAGCAGGCTACAGCTGGATGCTCCCAGACAAGGGTTCAAAAATTTTCCATGAGCAGGACTTTCTCTGAAATTGTGGATGTATTTGCATTAGACACTAGATAGTGCATTTATGGCTCCAATAAACATGGTAATTTGTGTTGACAACAGATATTGTATGATATTTATGCATACACTTAGGTGCTTAAGGAAACTTGTGGCCTGCCTTCTTTCTTCATAATTGTTCTCTGTGTCACTCTGACCACTTCAGGGTTATCTTTCCAATGATATATATTAAGTTTAAATATAGAATAAAATGAAATTTTTGCTTGGAATAAAATATCAGGAAATGATAACACATTCAGAGGAAAAGTTAAAATGACCCTTAAGGAAGAAATGCATGAACTCATAGCTTTGAATTTATGCTACTTAGCATCACATTAAAAATATTCAAAATATAAATCAAAATTCAAGGGTATAAGTAATATTCAATTTCAAATTTATGGCATTTTAAAATAGGATGATTTCCTCAAATGTGCAATAAATTTGGTTTTGTGGAATTGCACATGCCACCTTATCATGACAGTTGCTTTATCTACACAGTCCATGGAAGCCTAGTCACTTTATATAATCTGAATTCACAAATCAACTGTCGTCTTCACTTCACTGATTCATTGCTGATGGGCCTTTCACAAGGTAAAAAATCCTTTCCAAGTTGACAAGAGTAATAAATGGAGAGGTGAGTGCTGCCTATCCATCCTCCTGTTCTATTGTACTGCCTATAGTGATACATGGCAGAATAAGCTCATAAACCAACCTCATCTTTTGACCTCTGCAGAGTAAATGGAAACAGAGGGGCGTTTATGATGACGACTGTATTTAAGGACCAATAATGACTAGATAAACCTCTGAAATCTAACTAGCCTAACCAACCACTTGGAAAAATGATGATTTTTTTGTTTAACATGATGCAAATTCATTAAAATGGAGCTGTAAAACTTTCTTTTAACCTAGACAATCATTCACTCACTAGAGTTTAAAAGGTATTTTAATTTGATCATACACATGCAGCAAAACTGAGAGAAACTGATGCCAACGCCCAATTTAGATTGTCCAACAGAGTGGTTTTCAGTGCCTCAGATTAAAATAATGGAGTGACCAGCAATCTAACTGGAATGTGGTATAGTCCTATGGCCTACTTCTGTCACTTTTTAATATCATGAAAGGCTTGGCTTGGCTTGGCTCTCTGACTGCAGTTTCATACAAGAGAGAGCAAAACAGATCAAAAGTAAGTTCTTTGTTGCGAAGATCTGGAAGCTCTAAGGACTTTCACTAGAGATTGGTTTTGGTACAGATGTACTTCAAAAGACATAGGTGATTCTTAGAATTCATTTGCACTAAGGATGATGGGAGGATTGGTGCAATATCCAGAAGGACAGAAGCAAAACTTGCTTGCAGTGAACTCTGTAGTATCTCCTCATCTGAAATGTAAGCGGATTCCAAGGTCAAAAAACACCAAGGCTTTAGGATTACAGAAGCATGATAATCAATAAATGATTCTAGTTTAAGGCACTGCATTTCAAAGAAAAGTAAAATGTTTTGCTTGATATCTTAACTTCTATATATCTAGCGGGAAATAGTGCTATCATATTAAAGTGAGAGTATGTTAGTACTCATTCCAACAAGACAAAGAAGTGTTCTTATTTTTCTCTAATGAGATAAAAATATGTAATTATACTAAATGCATTCCAATTTTCAGTCCACACTACTGTTTTAATAATCCACATATCCCTTCAGCATCATAAGGACTGGTTCATTAGTGTTTTGTAGCCACTTTAGAAAAATGTACAAGAATCTCAAGCTGCAAGAAACAGATAATCATTTAAATGCTTTGAAACACGTCATTAAAAATCCGATGAGATAATATTAAAGGACCAAATCCAGCTCCCATTTCAGTCAATGAAAAAAAACACACAATATTCAGCAGGAGCTGGAAGACTAAAGTACTCCACTAAGATCTGTTCCACTGCACACTTAAAATCTACACAATCTCATTGAATTCATATGGGGTGAAAATGATTAATTTTTAATGGGCATTGTACATTTATGCAAAAAAAAAAAATAGGAGGGAGGACCATCCTTCCTCTCTTTCCTGCACAAGCTTGTGAAAAGCTAAGATAAATGGTTTTGAAAATAATAAAATAAAGGTAAATGTGTATACATGGTAAGATACACAGTAAAATAGTAATCCTGGAGATGAGACTTAGAAACTAGGTTACTGTGTCCTCCAGTTTTCCACACCATTTTAAAGACTTAAAAAAAATACCCAGAAGTTTTTGGAAATGGGAACATGAAGTCAAGAGGTTAGCACATGAGGTAATAACATACTGTATCACAGAGAAAGGCCCAGTGACTAGGATGCAAGCCCCAGGACACATGAAATCAGGGTCTAATTCCTGAACTGCCCAATTTTAACTTAATAGATGAAGGAATAAAGTGAGACATGGAGAAAAAAATACCAGCTAGCACAAACCAAGGCAGTCCATTTGCTTGGCAATACTGGCTTCTTTAAGCAAATTACCCCAGTCATTTGCTCTCTCAATCCCTACTGACTTTCTCTCAAAAGCCCTCTGTACATTAAAACAATACTAACATTATTTTGGTAAAGGTCTGTGGAAGCAATGCTTAGATATGAATTAAGTTTCATGTGGCATTCAGGTTTTGAATTACAAACTGAAGACGCTCTAGAGTTAACGCATATTAGATGGCACTGAGAGCTCATGAAGAGGTCTTGTGTGATTTCAACTGAGGGCAGAGGAAATCTCATAAAAAATAGTCCTGCACTCAAGAAATTTCTGTCACTGGGAAGCATAATCATCTCAGGAGGAGCATAATTTTTGCCTGCTACCATCAAGGGGCTCTCAGCACTTCTGAGGTCTGCCTTTCACCTGTCACCAAGAATTTACCTGTCAGGTACCACAATATGTTCAAGAGAATAAGTCTTTCAAAAGGAAGAAAAATAGTTTTCTCCCAAGACTGCTTACCATCCTGCCCATATGTAACAGTCAGTGGGCATGTCTACACTTGCAATTAATGTGAAACAATAAACATATCGCACCAGAGTTTATCACTCCCAGGCATGCCATTTGAACATGCCAGGGCCACAACACATTGAGTCGGGTCGGAGCAGACCTACCTGGAAGGGTATCCCAGGGGTCAGCCTGCAAGCCTGCAGGCAGCCCCCATACTGAAGCACCCTTGTGTCCAGATAGCCATGTCAGCATCTCTAAAAGGAGACTCCCCAGGTGACCAGGAAGCCAGCAAACAGGGTAAGCAGCTTGCATGCAGTTTGCAAGCCAGTTCCTAGGCTAGTTTTTGGTCCACCCCTCCCCACTTCCTTTTTGAGGGGCAAGCCTTTCAGTTTTGTGTGAGGAAGAAGGAAAAAAAGGAACCCCTTGAGGACAATGAGCAACAAGGCCAGCTTCCAGTTGAGTCTACTAGGAAAGGAGTAGTTAGAAGAAGAGCTGCAAGAGAGAGAAAGCAGATTAACAGGGAAATGGTTGGAGGATTTTACAATGCCAGAGCCACTGCCACTGCCTCTGCTTGCACCTGTGAAGTTTCTGTCCATGCAGGACTGCTGACTATCAATGTTTCCACCCAGGTCCAGGTTTGGCACTGTGGGGACTGTGGCTTGCAGATCCCTTCCAGTGATGGCCAGGTCAGAGACTGCTGGCAGTGTGAGCGGTGCCTACTGGTGGTATCTCTCAGGGAACAGGCAAGAGAACTACAGACGGAGGTGGCAAGGCTCTGAAGCATCCTTTGCTATGAGGAGTTCATCGATTTGATGCTGGAGGGGACCTCCAGGGCTGTGGAGGAAGAAATGCAGATATAGCACTAGAGAGGAGAAAGCACATGGACACCCAAGAGGGTGGAAGCTGGAGGCTTACGACTTCTGGCAGAAAGCAGAGATCTTCACCTCCACCTGCAGTGGCTCATCCGGAGAACACATATGCACATCCCTACTTCAAAGTGGGCCATATTTGATTCAGATTCGGCCCGTTTCGGGGGACAGTGATTCAATTAGTTGATTTGGATAACTGTCTTGATTTGATTTGGCTGAATCCAAATGTGAAGGTTCAGTGCTGATTCAGAGAATCAGTGATTTGGCCATAGACACAGCTTTAAATTTTTTCTCTACATACCTCGAGGTACCATGCGTGGCTTGTGATTGCTGAAATGGTGGGGAAGATGGAGCCTCCCACAGGAGCATGGGGGGGCCCCCTGTGCGCTCTTCTGGGTCCACTGCTAAGCACATGGGGGACCCCCCACCCACACCCCGCTGGCTTGGTGATCATCCTTGGGAGGACCCTAGGTGGCCCCCCCAAACCCAGGAGGCACCAGTCACTGAGCTGGAGGATGCGGTGTGGGGGAGGTGTCCCCCACGTGCTCCACAGTGGACCGGAAGTGCTTTAGTTCATTTCTGGGTCTGCCGCTGAGCATGCTGGGGAGCCCTCTCTTCCTGTCCACCATCTCAGCATTCACGAGCTGCCTGATACCTTGAGGTCTGTAGAAAAAAACATTTAAAGCTGTATCTATGTCTGAATCATTGAATCTCTCTGAATCAAGTCAGAGGGTTCCAATTTGGTTTGGAGAGATTAAAGGGTCTCCTGATTTGATTCAGATTCAGAGATTTGGCTGCCAAATCAGGCTGAATCTCTGCTGAATCAACTCAGCGACCAAAGCTTTGCACAGCCTCAATTTGCAGCCCTAGCAGCAGAGAGAGAGGAGCACGTTCCATTGGTGGAGGAGGACAGGCCACGCCTCACCAAGGTGGGAAGGATTGAGATGACTATCATGAAGAAGTGACAAGTGGTGGTGGTCCTGGAGAACTGGCTGTACTTTAAAGAAGCCCGACAGAGTGCAGGAACAAACCATCCCGATGCTCAGGAAGACTAGCAATTATGACAGAAGACCAGATTGTCTTAGCAGGGAACTCTTCAGTAACTTAAATCACAAAGAGGAAGCTTACAAGAAGTAGAAATGTGGACAAATAACTGTGGAAGAATATAAGAGCATTTCTCTGGCATGCAACGATGAAGTCAGGAAGGCCAAAGTGCAACTGGAGTTGCAGCTAGCAAGGGATGTGAAAGGTAACAAGAAGGGTTTCTACAAGTATGTCAGTAGCACGAGGAGAATCAGGGAAAGTGTAGGTCCCTTACTGAATGGGGGGAGGCAACCTTGTGACAGAATGCAGAAAAGGCTGAAGTGCTCAATGCCTTTTTTGCCACTGTCTTCACTGGCAAGGTCAGCTCCCAGACTACTGTACTGGGTAGCACAGTTTGGGGAGGAGGTGAGCAGCCTTCAGTTATGAAAGAACATTTTAGGGACTAATTAAAAAAGCTGGATGTGAACAAGTCCATGGGGCCAGATGGGATGCACCCGAGGATGCTGAGGGAGTTGGCTGATGTGATTGCAGAGCCACTGGCCATCATCTTTGAAAACTCATGGCAATCAGGAGAGGTCCCAGATGATTGGAAAAGGGCAAACAGTGCCCACAATTAAGAAAAGGAAAAAGGAGGATCCAGGGAACTCCAGACCAGTCAGTCTCACCTCAGTCCCTTGAAAAATCATGGAATAGATCCTCAAGGAATCAATTTCTAAGCACTTGGAAGAGAAAAAGGTAATTAGGAACAGTCAGCATGGATTCACCAGGGGCAAGTCATGTCTGACCAACCTCGTTGCCTTCTATGATGAGTTGACTGTCTCTGTGGGTGCAGGGATATTGGTGGATGTGGTGTACCTTGATTTTAACAAAGTTTTTGATGCAGTGTCTCACAACATTCTCACAGGCAAGCTAAGGAAGTATGGGCTGGATGAATGGATTGTAAGGTAGATAGAAAACTGGCTGAAGCATCAGGCTCAGAGAGTAGTACTCAATGGCTCCATGTCTAATTGGCAGCTGGTATCAAGTGGAGAGCCCAGGGGTCACTTCTGGGCTGGTTTTATTCAATATCTTCATCATTGACTTGGAAGATGGCATAGAGTGCACCCTCAGCAAGTTTGCAGATGACACCAAGCTGTGGGGAGTAGTAGATATGCTGGAGGGTAGGGCTAGGATTCAGAGTGACCTAGACAAATTGGAAGATTGAGCCAAAAGAAATCTCATGAGGTTCAACAAGGACAAGTGCAAAGTCCCATGCACTAGTACAGGCTGGGGGCTGACTGGCTGGGCAGCAGCTCTGCAGAAAAGGACCTAGGGGTTACAGTGGACAGTAAGCTGAATATGAGCCAACAGTGTGTTGTTGCTAAGAAGGCTAACAGCATACTGAACTGCATTAGTAGGAGTGGTGCTAGCACTTCAAGGGAAGTGCTTATTCCCCTCTATTCAGCACTGGTGAGGCCACGTCTGGAGTACTGTGTTCAGTTTTGGGCCCCCCACTACAGAAGGGATGTGGAGATACTGAAGAGAGTCCAGCAGAGGTCAACTAAAATGGTGAGGGGTTGGGGGACATGACTTCTGAGGAAAGACTGAGGGAACTGAGCTTATTTAGTCTAGAGAAGAGAAGACTGAGAGGAGATTTAATAGTAGCCTTCAACTACCTGAGGGGTGGTTACAAAGAAGATGAAGCTAGACTGTTCTTAGTGGTGGCAGATGACAGAACAAGGAGCAATGGTTGCAAGTTGCAGCAAGGGAAGTTTAGGTTAGATTTTAAGAAAACATTTTTTCTTATTAGGAGGGTAGTAAAACACTGAAATGGGTAACCCAGACAGGTGGAATCTCCATCCTTGAAGGTTTTCAAAACCTGGCTATATAAAACTTTGGCTGGGATGATATAGTTAAGGCTAGTTCTGCTTTGAGAACAGGATTGGACTAGATGACCTCCCGAGTTCCCTTCCAACCCTAACTTTCTGTGATCCTATGATTCTATGTGCTGCTGCAGAGTTAATTAGTTTACTCCTGCCTAATAGCGCTGCACGTGTAGACACGAGATGTTTACTGCGGAGATAATTAGTTTACTCCACAGTGAACGTCTTGTTTAGACATGCCCAATTGTTTATACTGAATAACTGATGCAGAGAGCCTAATTTGGCTTATTTCAAATGTCATCTGTGCTGTTTCCTAATCACATTGTTCAAAATGCAGACTGTAAATCATTCTGCTAAAACCTAATTAAGACTATGATTAGGTAAAAAACACTTTCTGCAGTTTAAGTTCCTGTATACTGGAGGAATGCCACTATTTCATGCTTTCCACATTTGGGCTTTCACAGGTTTTATCTTTTCCAGCATCAACTTTAAACTCCAAAGTGCTCTGGGTTTGATCATATCAATTCTTAAAGTGTTGGCAATGGCTAGCTCTGATTAAAAAAAACAGAAACAAAAACAAGAACCTATGTTAGCATACCTAATAGAAATACATCATGATAACAGCACTGTTCCAGAAGTCAGCCCTCCTTCAAGCTGCATATGGTCACATAATCTTTTAAAACGCATGATTCAAGTCTCAATTTAATTATGTAATAGCACAAATGGAATTACACTGCGGATGAAGTGCAGTACTTCAGCTCAAACGCAGACTGGAGTTGTGTGACTGACCCATGCTTATTTCATTTGGTCATTGTATTACACAGCTTAATTTAAATGCAAGGGCACGTAGCAAACAACAACTTCAATATGGTATCTCCTCCTCTTGAACTAAATTATAATACTACTGGGCTGGACCCCCCTTATGATGGTAATTTAGCAGGCAGCTTGCAAACATGACCATAACACAGTACTAACAATTGTTTCACATGGATGCATTTTATTTACCAACTATATACTCACACACCTGCTTAAAAATTCAGGCACACTTTTCTGGCCTATTTATTTGTGTAAGTGTGTGTATGGGCATTTGTTTTGAGAGTAACGGCAGGTGGTTATGCATATGTCAAAGACAGTAGGAGGATTAGAAAAGGGGAAAAACAAGAGGAATCCTGTAAATACAGTAGTTCGTGTATTTTGCAAGTTCTTTACTTGTGGGAACAGCCACTGTGCCTATATACCTATGTTCTTATAGGCATTATTAAAATAACTATCCCTATTATAAGAGATGTTGCATGCAGGCATTTCTCTCTTTAGTCTATATTCCACCACTCACTTCTCCCTCACCACATTTGTATTATATGTGCACCCTGGGTAATAAATATGCTACACATACATACAAACGCTACCTTTGACAATAATTTAACAATACACTAAGCACTCATGTTGTCTTGCAAAGAACATACCCAATAAACTGAATTACCAGTTCACTAGCTTAATGACTTTGTTATTAAATATAACGAGGGGTGACTTATATGCAGATAAGTTGTATACAACTACCATATTTTCTTATATACAATATGAAACTTTCCCCAAAACCAACCCCCCACCAAAATTAGAATGTATGTATTTAGTGGATAGACAAGGTTCTTTGGGTAAATTTGATATCTTTTATTAAACCATTAAATATTTTATTAAAATAGAACCGGAAGGGACCAGTATGATTATCAAGTCCAGTCCCCTGCCATGGGCAGGAAGTATTGGGCTCAAATGAACTCAGCAAAGTGCCTATCCAGCCTCGTCTTGAACACCTCCAAGGAGTGTGACTGCACCACCTCTACTGGAAGCGTATTCCAGATTCTGGTGACCTTTACAGAGAAGAAGTTTTTTCGTATATCCCTTTACCCTTTATTTTACCCTTTATTAGCGTATGCCCATTGGTCCTGTTCTTCCTTTGAGGTGCCCTCCTGAATAGTTGCTCTCCTAGTTCTGGATACTCCCCGCTGATGTACTTGTAGGCAGCTATCAAGTCACCTTTCAGTTTTTTCTCCCTCAGGTTGAACAGGCCCAGTTCCTGGAGTCTCTCCTCATAGGCCCCATCTTCCTTGCTCTTAATCAAATGGGCAACCCCTTCTTTATACCCTCTTAAGCTTATCCATGTCCTTCTTGAAGTGCAGTGCCCAGAACTGGCCCCAGTACTCCAGCTGAGGCCACACTGACACTGAATAGAGGGTGAGAACTACCTTCCTTGTCCTACTGGCCACATAGCGGCTGATGCACACCAGAGTTTTATTGGCTTTTGGCAGCCTCGTCATACTGTTGGGTCATATATATCTTCCAGTTAGTCATGACCCCCAGGTCTCATTCAAATGTTGTGCCAGCCAGTAGGCCACCACCCATTGTATAGCTGTGGTGAGAGTTCTTCCTACCCAGGTGAAGGACACTTTTAGGTACAAACAACCTTTTTCAGGCAGAGGAAGCATCTGCAGTTGGTTTGTATACACACTTCCTCTGCCTGAAGAAGGGTGTTTATACCTGAAAGCTTGCAAAGAACAATTTTTCCAACTATTTTAGTTGGTCTAATAAAATATATCAGATTTACCAAAAGAACCTTGTCTGCCTGTGTCCTTAGAATAACATGGCTACAACCAACACCCTGTATTTAGCAGGGAAACTAATTATCTGGTTTGGATAGAAGCACCTAACTTTGATTCCTGCTCCACAGTGCAGCAGCTGTTGAATTCAAGCAGCTGAAGAAGTCAATGGACATCATGGCTCGTTGTTTATTCCAGCGGTGCTAACAATGGTCTCTCCTTTTCAATGGTCTTGATATTCAGTTAATCAAGCTAGCATTTCTTAGGGCAATTTTTCTGTCTGCTAGCAGCTCCTGGTCCCTTTCCTCTATTTTTTAGCTTTAGTTAAGCAGAAAAGGGAGAGTAAATCAGATGACTATTAGCCCCTGCTAATAGCAACCATAACTCTGGAAAAAGTATTTTTTCTTTATTCTACCTTTCAATAAAAAGGTATGTATTATATTCTAGGTCATGTTGTATGTGAGAAAATATAGTATAACGAAGATGGATTTGACCAAGAGAACTACCTGAATCAACTGTCAACCAATTACAACTGTCAACCAATTATTTTGTACCAACAATATTCGCTCCCATAGCTGGGAGCTCTGTCAATTGATTGAAGCTCCCAGCTCCAGGATTTACCATGCACCCCTGCACCTGGGACCTCCAAACAGGTGACAGAGCTGCCAACCACAGAGGACACATGGGGGCCCCAGGCTGCTGGGAGCTCTGATCAGCTGTTTCTGTGTGCCCCACATCTTGTCCACATCCATGCCAGAAGGTATGTAATTCCTTCTTCCTTATGCTACAATCTTTCATTTCTCCCCTCCATGTCAGGTGCCATATGTGCCTCCATTCCTCCCATGCACCTTCTTGACCATATCCAGGTCCCTTATTCTCTCTCCTTTTAGGAATTCTATGTGTTCTTATTCCTGATGATCAAAGGCATAACTTTAACAAGAACTTGGAAAAACTTGAGCAGGTCCAGAGAAGAGCCACCCATATGAAAAGGGACTTGCAAGACAAGCCATATGAGGAGAGGCTGAGAGACTTGGGCCTCCTCAGCCTACAGAAGAGACGGCTGAGAGGGGACTTGGTAGCAGCTTATTGCTACATCAAGGGAGTACATCAAGAACTCAGTGAACAGCTGTTCACCAGGAAAACCCTGGGGAAGCGCAGGAGCAATGGATAAAAACACCTAGAAAGCCACTTCAGGATCAATTCCAGAAAAAACTCTTTCAGTCAGGGTGCCCAGACTGTGGAATAAACTCCCTCAAGTGGTGGTGCAGTCACCTACCCTGGAAATCTTCAAAAGGGGACTGGACAGTCACCTCACTGGGGTCACTTGACCCCAGTTATCTTTTCCTGCCTACTGCAGGGGGACTGGACCTGATGATCTACAAGGTCCCTTCCAGCCCCTAACAATGTATGAATGAATCTATGTTGCTACTACAACAGCGGTATGGAGATCATTCACCCGGCTGCTGGCACTATAGCTGTGGGCAGGGTTGCTGCAACTGCAACACCACAAGTTCCTCAGGGAGTTACCATTCTGGCTCCCCCTCTAAGTTGGCACCCCAGGGCTAGTGCCCTATTTGCCCATCTCAAGTTATACTACTGCTGATAACATCTCTCTTTCTCTCTTGCTTCCCCTACTACTATTTTTATTTTTGTCTTCCTTTTTCTTTTCCTTGTTTTTCATGGTATCAACAATTTTAAGCTTTGTTCTTGGGAAAACAGGCAGAGTTTAGATACCAGTTTTTTGTTGTTTGAGTTTTTTTGATGGAATGAGTTAATGGGTGCTATCAACCAATGGTTAGAAAGGTGCATCCTAACTGCATGGCACAGGCTGTATGTGCCTCCCCGTTTCCTGCTTCAAACTTTTTTCCCCATCAAAATCACAAACGTTAAGCCCGCTGTTGCCCAGAACATCCCCTCAAACCTCAGAATTAATTCAATACAGCATTCAAATATTATCATAATATTTCCAAACAGTGTAATACAATCAGGCCAAGTGCAAAGCCTTGCAAGTTTTGCAAAATAATTGCAGTAATGCATAGCAGTCTCATTCCCTTTGCATCCATACTGTACAAATTGCTAAGAAAGAGAAACAACAGTCTTTGCCCTGAAACAATGACAGGCAAATTACACAAAAGATCATTAATATCTGCCAAAGAGCAGCTGAAACTGAGAATTAGCTAAGAAAAGTGGTTTGAAAAAATTTCTGCCATACACAGCTTGCACCATGCCAAGTTAAAAAAAGATTCAACTCTTGATTTTGGTAGCACTTATTTCACCTGTAAACTTAGATTTATGAGGCACCTATACATGTGATGAATCTCTGCTCCAACATGTGGTAATAAGCATTAATCAGATTAATTGAATCTCTGGAAGTTTGCTGGACAGTGCTAATTAGTGCACTCCAGCAGCCTCCGCATCACATGTATTCAATGTCCCCATATTTCAAAATGGCAGTGGGGGTGTTTTAACTCAAGCTTGTTGATTTAAAGTGCTCATGCCACCATTTTAAAATGTGGGATGCTGAATTCACCTGATGCTGTGGGCACTTGAATCCCAGCAGCTCTGTAGGAGTGGCTTTGTAGAACGCGCTCTCTAAAGTGCCTGCAGCACTTTAACTCTAACTTGTTCAACAAGCTTTTACAGAGCTGCTGTAATTAAAGGGCCCCCTCCATGCATGCGTATAGATGTCAATCCTTCCTGAAAAGGCCTCATCTCTATAGCACACAGAGATAGGCTGTGGCTCATCCTCCTTGGCAAAGAAAAGCATTAATATTTCTTTAGGAACATATTTGTTGCTCCCAGAGCAAATAAAGATTATTGGCCTGACAATACATACATGCATGAAGCAAGAATATTATAAATTACAGTTTCAATGGACAGCATGACAGGAGTGCTGGAGCTGTTCCTAGATAACATAAGGTTCCACATGCAGTATATTTTCCTGGGGAATGAGCACACAAACAAGCTAATGCAAGGTAAACCAGGGTGGGGATTCACATGGAATACACTGCTTTACAGTAACTGGTCCTGTGGACAGTCTTTTGGTAAACAAAAGATAACCTTCTTTTGCTGGGGGGGGATGTAAGTTGGTACAGATCAACTTTTTCTTTACTGCTGGGTCAAGGGTATGCATATAGATAGTTAATTCCAAACAGCAGACAAAGTATAAATCCCTACCCCTGTTCACCCTACAGTATCTAATTCATGCCTTCAGTGTAGTTTTGACTGTTTTAACTACTGGATAAAATTATTTGTCAAGTTTGAAACCTGGTAAAAACTGCAGCTTTACAGGGGAAATTATTGCATCAATAATAATGTTTTACTCTTATATTTATTTGGTAATTTTAAAAGCACTTATAGCCATAGTATCTAATTGCTAGGATAAAAAAATACTTAAAACATAGTTTTATGAAGTTATCCATCATGGATAGTAAGAGCACTCCTGCCACTACAGCAAAATGAAATATAAAGCTAAACAAGACCTTTAGATTAGTTGGACTATAAATGTTATCTTAGGTTTTTATCAAGAGACGTATTTTCAGTAGGGAAGTATCGATTCATTGTCCAAGGCACTGGTGAGTCCTTAACTGGAACACAGTGTCCAATCCTGGTCCCTCATGTTCAAGAAACTTGAAATCAGAAAACAGCATGTGCAGAAAAGGATCACTAGGATGATTAGGGGAATGAACTTCTCATCACACAAGACAAGACTAAAAGAGAGTTTCGGGCTTGGGTAGCCTACCAAAACAAAAGCTGAGAGGGGATTTGATTGCTATCCATATAAATTCATCAGGGGAAAAGAACAAAGCTAAAGAATATTTTTGGTATAAGATCAATAAATATAAACCAGATATAAATAAACTTATGCCAGGAACTAAAATAAGGTTTCCCAGTCAGCAGTGAGGTCTGGAATAGCCTTTTAACAGAAGGCAAAAAAGCCTAACTTCTTTTTAGTTTGATCAGTTTAAGAAATATTATTTGATATGGTTGCTTGAAAAACAGTAGAGGACTGACTTTATGACCTAAGACAGGGATGGGCAAAATACAGCCCACAGACCAGATCAGGCCTGTCAGGCAATTTCATTTGGCCTGTGGGCAGGAGCCTCCCAATTCCCTGCTTCCAGCCCAGCCCCGGGCTGCCCCGCTGTGCTCGAATGGGGCTGAGCCTCACCCATTCCCATGGAAGCAGCATATGCTGCGCTCCCTCCCTTATCCATGAGATAGCCCTGACCCCGGCCCTGCAGGTAGGGAAGCAGTAGGGGGCAAGGGAAGTGGTGGTGGTAGTAGGAGAGGGCTGGCAGGGTGGCAGGTGGGTGGGAAGGTAGGGAAGTGGCAGGGGAGAGTGACAGTAGGGGCAGGGGAAGTGGCGATGGTAATGTTGGTGGGGGGAGTGATGGGCAGACGGGGGGAATGGTAGTGACAGTGGGCAGGAGCAAAGTGGCAGCTGGGCAGAAGCATGGGGCCCATGCTGATGCCCTGGGGCCAGGACCATTGGGTACCCAGGGTAGGGCAGTAGGAGGGTAAATCCCAAGCCACCTGAGCTGCATGCTTCTGGGGGGGGGAAGCCCCATACGATGGACCCAGCAGGCCGGCCCCACTCACTACTATGTGCAGGTCATGGGGAATGACAGGGAGCTCCACATAATGGATCTGGGCTGGCTCCCCTCTCCCTGCCACCCCATCTGAGCCCCATGACCTGCACCACTGGCTTCATTGTGTGGGGCTTCCTCCAGTGGCGCGGGGTTTGGGTAGGTGAGCCTTGTGCGATGGAGCCAGCAGTCTGGCCACATGCAGTCCTAAGGCTTGCCAGGACCACATGCCACTGGGGAGTCTCCACCTGCTGCTGCTGCTGGCAGTAGGAGCTGTGTGTAATGGCAAGGCATGTTTGTCGAAGGGGTCCCAAACACACATACCCCACCATACACATACACACCCATAACACACCCCCAACCACCCACAAACCCCATTCCCCCCACACCCCTACATCCCCACAAACACTCCCACACCCACCCCACACCTCCCACATACACATCCCCCACACCCTTCTCCACACCTCACATATGCAGATACCCACACAGCTCCCCAAAAACCCGATACCCACCCACCCACCCACAACCTCTTACCTACCCACATACCTCCACATATACACATGCCCACACTCCCCCACAATCCCCATACCCACCCCGACACCTCCCCCACAATATACAAGAGTATGACTTCATTTTGAGCTATTATGCAATCACCTTTATATACACAGTGCAAACTCACACCAATCAGGACAAAAATATGTTTTGGATTAAAATTAAAATACATTATTGTAGGTGTTTGATTTTTAGTATATAACTTTTTTTCTAGTTCCAAGATTGCAAACCACCTTCCCAAAATTAGTACTTCTGGGGGGAAGGGGAAGGACTTCCAGTGGCAAAAATCAGGGGTTGGGATGGGACTTCTGGTCCCAAGATGGTGGCCAGTGGGTGGGTCACCTGTCAAGGGTGGGGCTACCCTTGCAGCCCTAGACAATTCACCAAAACTCGTTAAGTGACACTGCACCCAAAATAAATGTCTACCTCTGACCAAGGAGTTCCCTTTCAGTCCCATATTTCTAAACAATTTAGGGAAGGGACCATTTTTATTCAGTGTTTACAATGTCTGCTACATTGACTTGGTGTACCAAGTAATATAAACAACAATCGCCAACAGGTAAAGCAAAATTAATCTGGTGTCAGAATAAAACTTAATTCCTACCTTAAATGTCATTTATCTAAAGTTATGACAGACTATCTTGGGAAACAGTAATCCTAAACCTAAAGCCTGCTACATCCAATTCAACACGATTCCATCTCTAAGAACAATGCGAAAAAACAAAGAGTAATTCTGCCAGTCTCAACTGCCATATAAAGAAAATTCACAGTAAGCATGTCAATAGACATTTAGGAAGTGGGGGCTACTGGCTTCAACACTATACTGAAACCTGGATTCTACTTTTGGCACTTCTATTGACCTGTTGAGTGATCTTGAGAAAATGTCTTCTCTTTTCTGTACCTGTTCCCCAGTCCATAAAATAGTGATTGTGATACTGATTTTTGTAAAACATTTGGTGATTTCTTGAATAAAAGCACTATGTAAGACCCAGGGGTTGGGTTGAACTGAGAGATTGAATATTTTATTGTTTCTGTAAAATGAAAGTAATGCACATGCCAGGAGCTCCTTGTATTACTCTGCTCCTGCCCCACCACAAACCTCCTGTGTGTCAACCTTCACTTACCAGTGGCGCTACTGCTTGCTGCTGGCTAGCCGGGAGACAAAAGGGCACCATATTTACAACTGCAGTTTTCACCTCCCTGTTGATCAGGAGAAAGTGGCAGTGGGGTGTGCAGGAGAACTTACAAGATTAAGGAAACCACTGTGTAGATCACTTTCACCATTAATTTGGTAGGGCCCTATATATACCAAGGGTGCCATATGTACTGTCATTTTTCATCATCTCCCAAAGATGGCCCCTTCCACCCTAATTGACTCAATGCTGAGGAACATCAATATATTGGCATTCCAGTAAAAAATGTTTCCATGAATGGCTTCACAAACAAGAGGGTAAAACAAGATGGGATTAAAGCATCCAAATCTATACAAAGATAGGCAGTTGCTTAGTGCTGCCTTCTGATATCACATGGTGCTTTACAAATATTCATGATCCCTCAGGTCTCTCCCACCTCTCCCTACCTTGTAGCCAAGCATATGTATGCAAAACTCAGCATATAGCTGAAGATAAAGATTTTTTTCAAAGTCACACACTCAGGGAGAAAGGAAGAAAAAACTGACTCAAAGGGTTTCAGTGTCTTGTTTGAACCAACAGACCCTACCTCCCCTCCCTGCTGCTAGATAAAGCTATACAACTGTCAGACATGTCATAAATAAGTGCATTTCTCATCTCATTAGCTCTAGATTGGAAACTTAAACCACACTTCTCCAGACAGTTACACAGAGGCTCAACCTTCTACATGGGAGTACTTTAAAGGAACTACCCATGTGATTAAAAGTTAAGCCTATGAGTAACTGTATGTTGGACTAAGGCTTCATCCAACATGATGAAACTAATTGTTGCAAGCAATTTAAAGTAGCATTCTGAAAAACTGCAGTGCAAACAACCTATAATGTGCAGTAACCGCAACATAATCTAATTCTCTTTGATTATAAGTGATTCTACACGCACAGCCCTCCAAGACTTTTTTGGGGTAATTTTAAAATGTCTGAAATTTACTCTGTAAAATTAATGCACCAGATCATAAAATTCTACCTTAGCAAATACAAAAGACCATTTGATTAGCTACAAATAAAAGCCCCTTGAGCTAAAATGAATAAGGTTTAAGCTACTTCAAATTATTTTCCCGCCTGATAAAGCCATTATCACATTTACAGCGTTTACAATGCAGAACTACATTCCTTTGATCATCTTATAAAATTAATTGATCTTGCTTATCTATTGTACTATTTTAAATCATTTTAATTGAGGACATTAGGAGAAGTAATGGTAACAACCAATGCATTTATTAGCTACTGACGTTCAAGGCACCAATGTCATTTTCATAAGCTGAATTTCACTATAACAAAATTCTATTCTTAATGGAATTTACATATAGATCACCCCCAGCCACAAATAATTTACTATTACTTTAAGTCCTAAAGGACAGGCAGAAAAACTGTGAAAAATCACTCCAGCCATACTTAATTTTAATTATTCTTTTAAATCAGATAGAAACCCTGAAGTTAAATTCTCATAATTAAATAGAAATTAAAAGTTTCTAAAAGCCTTATTTTCAACTCCAATTTTAAATGCAAATGAACACAGTGGAAAATTAAGTTTTACCCCCTTAAAATCAGGGTAATATTTATTCATCTGTACTTCACAGCTAGCCACAAAAATCCTTACTAGGCCTAAGTCAGCTCTTTGGTTGGGATGCAGTTCTCCCTTGGAACTTCGACTTGAGGAAAAAGCTTTGCAGCAAGTATTCATCAAGCTACATTAAATCCAAAATTTCTAGGAATACAACAGGGACACGTTTCTAATGTTTGGAGATGATCACTGAGTGTATCAGAAAGTTTCTTTACCTATTAGATTAGTTGGTCCAAATGGCAGTCTTTGCAGCATTAAAACATATCATACACTTTCTAAGAATCAATGTAGCAAATTTCATTCCATTGTGAAATGGATTTTACATGGAGACATTCCATCATTTCAAAAGCACAAATCTTCCGGTAACAGAATAAAAATGAGTTTGGTATGCACCAAATCGAAACTAGGATTAAAGACCCCTATGGCTCAATATTTAACTATTGCTAATAAAGTGTCTTCTGCACTATTAAAAGGCAAAAAAAAAAAAAATCAGGATAAGTTTTTGTCCTCCATATTTAAATAATCTTACTATCAACAGGCCTCATGTGCCTTAGAGAAACATACCTCCACTGAATCTAGTTAGACTAGATTTATTTACAGAAGTACAAACACCAATTAAAGATGTGCTGAACCAATATGGAAAGGAAGGAAGATCCAGTTCTTAGAGTGCCATGCTGAGACCTGGAAGCCTCTCTCGTGATTTCCTGCTCTGCCACACTTCCTGGACAAGCCTCTGTTCCTGGTTTATTAAATGGAGATAATAGTGCATATATACCTCACACGTGAGGCAGACTACATAAAAGGTTGCAAGGGGCTCTGAGACAAAGATAAAAGGTGGAACAGAAAGATATCTTCATGGAAGTTACTAGATTAAGCCTGTCTAGTGTAAATACCACTTAATATTGGTGCATATGCCTATCTAAGGATTCACACCTGTCTAACAGTACTGCAGTAATTGCATAAGTGTTCTATTTTTTTCTAATAGTCTTCTGCCTTCTTGATGATGCTTTATATACTATAATCTATAGCAGCTATGCATGAGTGGTTTAATTGAGATAGTTCTTGTAAATATTTGCAACTGGCTATAAAGCCTGAACTGCAGCATATAGTTTGATTTAAATAGAAGAGCTCAAAACCTATGTAAGAAACTAAAACTGAAAGTTTTTCTCTGTAGTTACCAAAGAGGAGCTAAAACAAAACAAAATAACCATTGTTGACTCTTGACATTATATAAAAAAATGGGCCAACTAGTATTAACATATAAATGTGACAAGTTAATTTGCAACAAGGTCTGAATATTTAATCCTTACATAAATTGTCACTCTGAAGTCACTGGGGCTATTTGAGCAAACAGGGGCTCAGATTAGGATCAATTAACTTACAGGATGATAATAGAAACAACAAAACTACTGCACTGTACTCCGTCTGGTTTGTCTTTGTCCAAAACCACAAATAGTAGATAGTTGTACTCCCTAATAGTATTCCTCTGAAAGAAAAAAAAGAAAAACAGGGCAATAATAAATGGCATAAAAAGAGTCACTGGGGGTGGGGGTAAATGAATAGGGGGTTTTTGCCCCTCTCCACATTGTTCATAGGGAGCACACAAAGCAGTGCTATTTTTCTTTATATAAACTACAGAAAGTAAATGCTATAAAGTAAGCGCTTTTGTGCTTAAATATACAAGGCATGTGGATCGTGCCTGATATCTGACGTGATACATAAAAAATCCTCTCTCTCAAGACAATACTCTTTAGATGCCTCAAATATAGACAACTTTATATTTTGTAAAGGTTTTATAATTTAAGAAAATCCCCATGAGGTTTTATTTGATTTTAAGTATTATTTTGTTTCTCTAGCCCAGCGGCAGATTAAGATTTATTGAAGTCCTGGGCAGCATGAGCCAGGAGGTGTGAGCACTGCTGAGATGAAGGCAGCCCTGGCCCTGGCCCGGGGCCTCTGCCGAGTGGGTGTCACACAGCCAGAGCTACAGTTCCCCAGCACCATGGGAGGTGCTGAGGTCAGGTCTGGTCTGGGTGAGGGGCATGGGCTCTGCACTGCCTCCAGTTGCCTGCCTGCCCCTTTCCTGGCCTCGGGGTAAGATGTCCCATTGGCATTGGTGCCTGTAGCCACCCCCAGACAGCAGGCAGTGGGGCCTCCCATGGGGCCTCCTGGCAGCAGACGGCCCTGGGAAGCCACCCCCACCTTCAGGGAGCCCCTCACCTGCCATAGCCCCTAGCCCTGGCTTGGCTGGAAGGGAGGAGGCATGCGCTGCCTGCCCCAGATGCCCGCATCCAGGATACCTGCCTGGGCTGTGCTGCCCCTGGCAGGGGGGCCCTGATTAGCAGAGGCCCTTGGGCCTGGGCCCTGCAGGCCCTTGTGTTAATCACACCTGTTCTCACCCTGACTCTACAAGAAGCTCTAAAAGAGTGGCTCTCAACCTTGTTAGACTCAAGGAACCCCTCTATTACTTTTGTGAATTGCCCAATACATCATTTAAAGAACAAATGTATTTATTACAGTACTTATCTCTCTGCCTCCATGTAGGTAAGTTAAAAGAAAAAAGTAAACTATGGCTTGTGTCATCTACTTCCCTGGCTGCTCTAATTTTATGCTGTTTACTCATCTGCCCTTTCAGCCAAGTTTGGTGGCTTTGAACAGAGAAGCTCTGTGAACAAGGGCTGCGCCTTCCTAAATAACAGCAGTGCACCTAGCACATTTTGAATGGTACTGCCACTAACAAAGAACCTATTAATAACAATGAAAGGATCCTCCAAGCTAATTATATAGTGACCATGAGGGAAGCTAGATAAGGTCAAACACAGGTGGGAAGTAATAGTACTAGCCACCTGCCTCGTGGTAAACACGATTAATGCCTTGTTTCCACTTAGGATTTTACTGGCTTACTTAAGATTGCTATCTCACTCTCTTGAATGTCAGTGAAGGCAACAGCCAATTCCCAATCTGAGGCCATTTCACCAGGTTTCCTTAAATGTTGAGCATGACTGGCCTGATGGTTCTGTGGCTTCAACGAGTACCTTTTTTATTTATAGCTGCCTAGTAACATGAAAGGAATTTCATTCAGATTCAATGACCCTCTCAAACACAAGAGCTCAAAGGCCTAGCGTTAAAGGTCCATCAAGGTTTAGACCTGCCTGTTACTCCACATAACTGAGCTAGCTGTATCAGCAGAAGTTCTTATCCCCTTTTGCTGTTTCCAGTCTTAGACAATATCAGTTTCATTGAAACAATCCCAAAATAGGATTCATGTATTGGTCCAAAGTTAGTATAAACCATTGCTTTTTATAAATACCCATTTTCCATGATGGCAAGGATACAACCTTCACACAGAAAAAATGAAACAAAGCTGAGGAAGAGTCACCATGCTGTTTTGCAAAGCAGACTGAAAAAGTCAGACTGGCTTAAATTATTCACTGTTAGCAGATAGCACTACAATGAAATACTTTCCCTTGAAGGCTTAAAACTCTGTTTGCCATACTGGGAATTTCTAGCAAGCAGAAATTTAGTTTAGTGTCAGTAAACTGTGTTTGGCAATAGTATCATTAAGTACAATATACATTCCCTCCCAAGAGATTTTCAGAAAAAAAAGAAAGCAGAAAAGCTGGGACAGCCCAGGAACAGTTCTATAGCACCAACAGGACAAATCTAGATGTATGCTATCATACTAACAGCAAGGGAAAAAAACTTGATAAATGCAAGGAGGGAATGCCATATCACAGTCCTGCCAAACTCCTGTACATGCATCAACCTGAGGCTAGTAACAGTCATGACACGCCTCCGATGGAATGTGCTTTAACATAACCTTGAAGTTGCAGGCTTACAAAGAAAGAAATGTGAAATGCAGTCAGACAGCTATTTTCACATGGTTATCTTTGACATGGCTTTGACCAAGGGACGTGGTATCAACTAAAACAAAAAGATAGATGAGAGGTTTAGTTTTCTTGAGATAAAATTTGTGCATTCTCTTAAAAATCAAAGTTTGCAGAGAAAGAATTTTCTAGGAAGTATACCAAATTACTGTAAAACAACATCAGGAAGATTTCCTTAAGGTGTTTCAACAACAAATTTTGGCAGTAATTTAGCGTAATCTCATCACACCAATGTGTATTTATGAAACAAACTGGATACACATCATATCAACACATGAGTAATAACTTACATTGTTTTGTGTACACTGATGTAAATTACATTCATGACTGAGCAGTCGTGAGTAGCTCTCAGAAGGTAGCCAGCATAGTATTACAGAACTGGTAACAGCCTTTTTACATTGAGTAAGATAGAAGTGGACACGTGTATACTGGGGTGGTTTTTTTCTTGGGCAACTCTATATTGGATGCTACCAAGTTACACTGGTATAAGGCTGCTTGTCATGTGTGTACATTTTTACATGGGGGTAAATGTATTATCTGTCCAGGACCTTAGTATTGACTTGATTATTCACTAAATTACTTTACAAGGTGAAGTGACTGCCACCAGTGAAACCTTCTTTTTTTAATCTCACCAACATTAACAGGTTCAAAGGGAGAATCCTTCAGCTTTGTAAGAATCACACTAATAAAGAACCACGCTCGGGTCTTGGTGAAGAAGGATGAAATTAAATAGTACAGTCCCTTATACTACCTCACTAAAAACTAAAGGTAGACTGGCTAACTTAAGAAAGATCTCCTCTATAACCATCTAACCTAAGTACAACTCATGTTGCCCTGTTAGTGATCATCTGATCTAATCTGCTCTTATGCCCTCCCCTTTACTGCTAGGAAATGAAGAGCCAGGAAATTGTATGGGACATGATTAATCCATAGGTATAGCTTTCTTCCCTCTTGACTTGGTCATTTAAGATGGCCTGAGGTAACTCACTAATAACATAGTGAGTTACAAGTTTGGGCTCTGATTTGAGTTACTTTCATTTGGTCTCTAATATAATTCAAATATATTGCAGGAAAAAACAGAGATAGCAGTGACGGTAAGGACAGATACCTTGATTCTTACTAAAACACTTCCCTTAACCAACCAATCATCCAGCACATGCACCAGCTCCATACAAATACAATGCAATGTTCACTAAATATTTAATAATAGACAGTCTGTTGGAAATTAAACATAAATCCACATCTCCAGTTATATTTCATTGCTTATGTAGGTATCCATAAGGGCCATGTAACTAATCATTGCCCGAGACCTTATTTTACATTCTGCTGCTGTTAAATACTAATACTCTCCAAAACCCAAACGTGCCCCACATACCATTCTTTTTCTTTTGTATGGTACCAGATATGAATTTCCAAATCTATGAGCCACTGTCTGGTATTATCGCTCAATGTGCAGATTACATCTACTCCGTCTGGGCATTTGTAGAGATTGCAGCTGTTGATTAAATGCTGTGCTGTTTGTTGGACTCCACATTCACACAGGGGGCTGTCCAAGATGCTCATCTTGTGAAGTGTCATTTTGAAGTGTCCATATCCAGATCTCAGTCTGTTCAGCTTGACCCATGCTTCTCTGTCAAAGTCATGCCCAATGGGACACTTGCTTGAGGAATTTTTAATAATAAAAATGAAATAAAAAACTTAAATCATGCTAGAAATGATTTATTATGCTAAAAATCTATCATTTCTTACTTCCCTTGCCCCACCTCCACCAAATAACAACCCAGGAAGCCCACGAAGCAATTTGGCTCTCAGATGAAAATATTTCATTATAGGTATTTCATGGTACTAAATGGGAGTCAGGATGGTGTGGAAAAATAATTAAAAAAATAAAATTACCACTACATTCTGACTCCTATTTAGTACCATGAAATACCTGGGATGAAATATTTTCACCTTTCATCTGAGAGCAAAATTGCTTGGTGGGCTTCATGGGTTGGTATTTGACTGGGGAAGTGGTGGGGTAGGGAGAGTTAAGAATTGATGGATTTTTAGCATGATAGAGCATTTCTAGCAATGATTTCAATATTTTATTTCATTTTCTATTATAAAAAATAGCAGCACTTATCCAATGGTCTGGAAGATATAGGACTGTTATTCTATGTAGCTCATAAATGAATCAAACTCTGCCAGGAACAGTATGCGTATATAACTTGTTAACTGCAGGATAAGAGTAGGTACACAAACAGTTACCAGAGAGCAGTGAATGGCAATAAAGCCCCATCCCAGATTAAACTTGTGATAATTTGTTCACTTTTTCATGCCCTCTGTCTCAGCCAACTTTCTGCTTATAGGCAGAGCCCTAAGCTAAAACTGAACTTGCCACAAAACTTCTTTCAGCAAGCTGTCTCACATCCTGGAAGAATCAGAAACGCCAACCATAGTTTTCACTTTAGGAACTGATAACTTGAGGTGACATCCTGGAGCATATCCTGCATCCAGGTGAATCATAGGACTCCCTGAAGTGCCAGACACATCAGTCGGTCATGTGCGTCTTGCAGGAATGCTCATGGTGCCTGCTGAACCTATTGCTCTGCTGCTTTATATTTGTGAAAAAAGAGGAACAGAGACAACCATTAAAGGCAAAAATCAAGAGAATGAGGACAATGATCCAAACAAAGACCTCTCTTCAAAAAAAGAAAAAGTTGGTAATAAGACAAAAAAAGAAAAAATCTGTCAAACATATTTAAAGTGCCTCAAGGCCTCTCACTGGCTCATACTGGCCTCTACAAAGATTTTTCCTTTTTTTTCCTCCCCCACAATATAAAAGCTAAATACATTTCAGCACCAGTGTGAGGAACTGAGAAACTCAGAGGCACAGAAACTTAGCAGCAAAGCTTAAAAATCCTACCCATGGACATAAAAGCAGGTGAAGTGAATATCATGACACATCACCCTAGCCCCTAGATGGCTCAGTGATGGACAACTTTCCTGTAGATAAAACTCTTAATTTAGGGCAGTGCAGATTCGAACCTGTCACATGCATCCTGTGCTTGGTATGGCCAGATTCCTTGAAGAACATGTATATTCTGGATACTAACCCTTCCCTTGTCATCAAACACTGCATGGAATTACCCGGAATGAGAGATAAAAAGGCAGGGAATAGCAAGGTGAATGTGTGACAGATGTCACTCAAAAGCAAATATGGCTGCTGATTAAGAAGCAACACTGACTGACTCTGAACAGGGACTCCCAAGCTAAGTACAGACAGTCAAAAAGCTCAAAGCTGAATCAATTCAGTCTGTGCAGGTTAGTCTACACTGAAGAGATTAAACAGAAACAACTGGACACACATTTACTTTTGATTCAGGAAATGCAGCCACATGCCTGCAATGGCTCAGGCCAGAGGCCAGCGAGGGTGCTAGAGCATGCTTCTCTGGTACGTAGCCAGCACGGGCTTTGTATTCACTTCTTCCTGCTGCCCCCAAGGTCTCTAGGATTTGCAATCATCACTTCCGCTTCCTATTTCCAGGTGCCTCTGGGATTTGTAGTCCATAGTCACAGCCAGCAGTAACTTTCAGTAAGTTTAGCAGGGCAAGGCAGCTCTATACTCAGGGAAGTCAGCTGGCCCAGACAGCTTACACCCCAGAGCACTTAAGGAGCTGGCAAGCATCATAGCTCTGCCACTGACACAGATCTTTGAGAACTCATGGTGCTCAGAAGACGTGCTTGAAGATTGGAAGAAGGCCAATGTGGTGCCTATCTTCAAGAAAGGGAGGAAAGTAGATCTGGGGAACTACAGGCCCATCAGCCTGAACTCTATTATGGGGAAGATGTTGGAAAAAATCATCAAAGAGACCGTTCTTGACAAACTGCTGAAGGCAGCTTCCTGAGGGATAGCCAGCACGGGTCTGCTGCAGGCAGGTCTTGCCTGACAAATCTCATCTCCTTTTATGACCAGGTGACACCACCTGGACAAGAGAGAAGTGATTGATATCATATATCTTGACTTTAAAAAAGCTTTTGATCTGGTCTCCCACAATCATCATATATAAAAGCTGGCCAACTGGCCTTGGCTATATCACAGTCTGCTGGCTGGGGAATTGGCTTTGAGGTTGGACCCAGAGAGTGGTAGATGAGAGGTGTCAATTACTGTAGTGCGCCATGACCAGTGGGGTCCCCCAAGTCTCCATCCCCCACGGTTCCGTCTTTGGGCCTATTCTTTTCAACACCTTCATTAATGATGTGGACATTGGTGTCAGAAATGGACTGGCCAAGTATGGTGATCCAGGCCAACCTTGATAGGTTCAGAAAATGGGCGGACAAAAACCTGATGGCCTTCAACACTTAAAAATGCAAGGTACTCCACCTTGGGAAGAAAAACCCACAGCATGTTTATAGGCTCTGCAGTACTACACTTACTAGCACCACAGCTGAAAGGGACTTGGGGGTCATGATTGACTAGAAGATGAATATGAGCCACCAATGTGATGTTGCAGCTGGCAAAGTGAGCAAAACTTTGGCTTGCATCCATAAATGCTTCTCTAGCAAATCCCAGGATGTCATCCTCCCACTGTACTCAGCTTTGGTAAGGCCGCAGCTGGAGTACTGTATCCTGTTCTGGGCTCCACAATTCAAAAAGGATGTGGAGAAGCTTGAGAGAATCCAGAGGAAAGCCATATGCATGATCAGAGGGCAGGAAAACAGGCCTTATGATGAGAGGCTGAGAGCTATGGGACTCTTCAGCCTGGAAAAGCTCAGGCTCAGGGGGAACCTGGTGACTGCCTATAAGTATATAAGGTGTGTACATCAGGATCTGGGGGAACACCTGTTCACCAGAGTGCCCCATGGGATAACAAGATCAAACAGGTACAAACTTCTCCAAGACCGTTTCAGGCTGGACATAAGGAAGAACTTCTTTACAGTCCGAGCCCCCAAGGCCTGGAACAGACTGCCTCCAGAGGTGGTGCAAGCACCTACTCTGGACTCCTTTAAGAGTCAATTGAATGCATATCTTGCTGGGATCCTGTGACCCCAGCTGACTTCCTGCTCCTGGGGCAGGGGGTTGGACTCGATGATCTTCCAAGGTCCCTTCCAGCCCCCCCTCCCTGGCCCCAGCCCCCAGCCCCCTGCTTTTCTCCCCCTCCACCTGAATCCTTCTCTGCTGGAGCAGACAGCACAGCCCAGCCCAGGGCTGGAAAGCACACTGGACTCTTGGGGAACTCTGTTTTAACTTGAACCAGGAAGGGGTCTGGGACAAAATTTCATAAACCGGTTTGACCCAACTCAATTAAGTCTGATACTACATTCAACCAGGTTTATCTTAAACCAGTTTCAGCCATTTTGAAACTGGTTTATGTGCACTGAACTTCTGTTCTGTTACAGGTTTAAAACAGTTTCTGATCACTTAAATTGATTTATGTGTAACTTCTGTCCCTAGCCCCAAAAGGGAATGCTCATTGCAGAGTTAGAGAATGCAGTCACACAAGTAAAGCAAAAATTACAAAGTGCAAATAGGATATGGTGAGGACTGAAGTTGATGGAAATGGTCATGTTCACATTGAACAATGCATTTACAGAAATCAGAGGATTTACAGAAAGCAGAAGTTTCATATATACATAATTAGCCACTCCTACCAAATAAAGCAGAGTCTGTTTCTACAATCACCATCATAACTTTTTCAATAGTACTAGACTAAGAATCACAAATGATATGTAAATTGCTTCTGTATAATTTACAAATACCTATGGCTAGTTATATTACTGTTCCCAGTATTAACTGTTTTCTACTGAATGCTTGGATTGTTGCATTTCAGCTTAGCATTCTTCTTTTCTCCTTGGTGACCCCATATGTAAAGACACATGCTGTAGAAGAACAGTGTCTATTTATGACCAAAAGGGAAAATATTGTTGTTACATTGCAAAAGCTTATACTTGCTGGGAGAAGAAGGGAATAAAAAGAGACATTTTAAATTATTTTCCTCCATATAAAAATATTATAGTACTATCAGCTGTGAATAGGTAGCTTTACAAACAGATAGTTGTTCTTTAGTAAATTGAATATTATATTTCAGAACCTGTTCGTAAATATTTAGTAGTTCTACAAATTAAATATGTTAATATGTTAAGTATGTTAAATAAACAGAACTTTACAACTACTTTTCTCTTTTGTCTGCCACTTAAACATTTTAATAGATAATAAGCACCAGGACACAAGGACATTCATTTTATAATAAACTTGTAAAGGTAGGAATAAGCATCTTATATTTATTTGTAACAAAAAGAATCAAAGCAGCCTCCTTCCCCACAGTTCACTTTTGTTCTGTGCATACACACAAGGTTGATTGTTTCACTGAAAACCAATAAGTAGAAAATATTTTTCTGAAAAGATATCTAGTACTTTCACTTGCCCTCTAATCCTGAACTACCTGGGAGATACTTACAGGTCATCTGTGTTATTTGACAAGTGTTACATCTGGTAAGACAGGCAAAGACACAACCTTAACAGTCATTCTGTGCTGCCATATTTAACCCAACTGTAGTGGCAAAATGTTTTGGGGGTTTTTTTGTAATGTGAAACTTGATAGCTTAGTGCTGAAACATGAATTTCTAGACACAATATAATATCAAAGTGGCCATTTATGATATGTGTAATCATAACCTCTACATAAGGCTCAAAGACTCATTCCACACAAGAGATACATATATAAAACACTGTAGTCATTTATGGATGCCCTTTAGCCTCAATGTCTGAAACTATTTCAGTAAAATACAGCAAACTAAAAACAGTTTTCTGGGAAGAAAAAAGTCTAGGGCCAAGAACACTTCTCATTAAATGCACTGTTAGAAATTATAGAAAAAAAAAAATCAGCTTATTCCTGCCAAACCCACCTGAAAACAAAGGCTTACTAATGAATACAATACATTTATTACTATGAAGGAACATGCTTGACTGAATAAACATCAACACATTTTTTCCAAGGTATCTATCTTAATGGGAATGTCCATATGGTACAGTGTACATCTTGATAGCTGAGCCCCAGAAACAGCATAGCCACATTAGCACTGCAATCTGCTTTGAGTGAATTAGCCCTGATCTGGAAAAAGTATGCCACAGCACTGACAGAAAATAGGGAATTCCATATACACCGAATCCTTCATGATATAGGAATTCTATAACTTGAACCAGAACTCATGGTTCTGCCCATGGACAGACTCCTTGCATCATCATATTTGGCCTACCTGTGCTCGGGGGATAAAATCCAGATCCCTCTGAACTCCATGAGATTTTTGCCCTTACCTTCACTCCACACTACAGTCCCATCTATGTTATATAGATATAATGAATTTAAATTTGCTGGTGTTGCTTGATTTTATGTTTATAAAACTGCTCTCATGTCTCCCTTTGGAGCTAGCATATGTTCTGCAATTGTGATTTTTGTTAGATATCATGCAACATTCATGAGAGTTTTACAAGAAAAACTATATTGGAAGCTGCTGCTGCTGATTCAACCAGATCTGAATTTTAAGTATCCTAAAATTCAAATTCAGGGTTTTCAGTCTTACGTTTAGGCTTGGCCTATCTCAAAGCAACTGTAAAAGAGGGCCCTGGGTGCAGGTCCAGAAGCTGAGCACACCCAAACACCAAATATCTGAGGTACAGTGAACAAACAGTTTAGCCGTATTCTTAAATTACTGATAAAAATTAATTATAAATGCTTGTTAGTTATTGTTATATGTACAATACTATACAGCTTCAGATACTGACTCTTGCCTGCCAGACCACCTTACAAATTCTAGGCAATGTGTACTTTTGAAAAAAAAAAAGATAGTCTATTAACAATTTATCTTCTTTTGAAAATGTTTGAACTGAAAACATTTAGGAGAATGCTTCCTATTTAGGGTCACAAGTCAAACTTGAGGATGCTCAAGGTTTTGCTATTATCAGATTAATGCATGAGTAGAGATGCTCTTAATGATGTTGTGACTGTGATTTTTAAAAAGGTGAAACCTAATAGTTCTTTTTTTCCCCCTTTGATAGTCAGAGACTGGCTAGAACAGGTTCAACAGGGAATGGACACCAAATTAAACCACCACCTTTTTATTGATATGATATGTTAGTAGCTTAATATGTTCACCCCTCTAGAATCTGGAGATAACTCGCATATATAAAACTTTAACCGATTACAGTGAGCAATAGTCACCCTCTACCATATGTTTAAGGGCTAAAGTAGCCATGACTAAACAGCAGTGACCAGGTCACCTGGCTCCCCCTTTATTCCTTTGGGGCAAAGAGCTGCTATGAGTCTATACCGGTCATGCAGGGTGGGACAGAATGCTGGGGAAGTGGAGTCAATGGTCCAGCCATTTCTTGCATCTCCTTGGCATACCTTGCCCAGGAGAGAGTGTTTGCCTTATTTCATGTTATCTCTCCTTTTTGCACACTATGACCTGCAAGAGTGGTTAAGTCAGGACAGTAAAAGGGTGCCTTGGTTCCCTGAGTTTCCCATGTGAATGCATGGCATAAACCATGACCTTGCCCTTAGGCAATGAGGTAGGCTAATTAAAAACTAACTTTAACTTTAAATCGTCTTTTGACAGAGTTCTTAGAAAGGCAACAATGCATGTACAGTAATAACATAAAAGAATTAAGATTTCAATACTAGTGTACAACCTATATATACCATCCATCTATATATATATTTCAATACAGGGCCACATCCTTAGCAGATATATATTAAGGAAGAGATCAGGAGAGCACCACTTATTTATACTAGAGAAAGACCTGGTCAGACACTTTGTATTTATAACCATAAAGGCACTAAACATTAAGAGGGTAATAAATATTTATATGTAAAATTAATCACCACCAGTCATGTTAGAGTTACTATGCTAGAAACAACCTCCCCTTCTGTATATTGCATAAAAATTTTAATGCTATTCTAGACTAATTACAGAGCGGTACTGAACTGAGCTCCAACTGATTGATAATGTTCTTGACTGCTTTTCTTTTTCTCCTTGCAGCTGCCAGATGGAGAAGTGTAGATTAGTTTGTACCACATAATCAGTGCTTACAGCTGAAAACATGGGTGAGTATTGTGCATTGCAGCTTGACCCCCTTTGATGAGCCATATATGGCAAAACCATAGGTCTGCTAATCAATTCTTTATATTTTGTGTTTCATATGGTGCCAGAAACCACTGTTTGCCTAAGTATTTTGTTTATACAGAAAATGTAATGAAAATCACTTCCTTTCAAAAGTTGCATAGTATTATTTTAAAATAAATAATTGGAAATATAAAATATGTCTGTTTTTGTGCTAGTGGTGGCATATTTGTGCTGACAGTACATACATTTTAGTTCCTTTAGAGATTGTGCTATTTAAGAAGAGGTAAAATTTGTGAATACAATTACTGAGCAATATGGGCAATAAGGAATGCAGATACATCTGCCCTGCTATTGAAATCAAAGGCAGAGGACAGCAGATATTGGTGTAGGTGGCATACATTTCTATTGTGTCATGAAACTTGTGCAATTTATTAAAAATATATATTTTTCCAGTAAGCAAGAAAATATATTCCCTGAAAGTCAATTCAACCAAATCATCCTGTTGATCAAATATTATAGAAAAAGACCTGAAGTGTGCCATAAAACTCAACAGCTGACTGATGATAAGGAAGCTCCAAAATCAAGAGCCTTCAAATTCTGAATGCCCAAGTCCTAATCATTCGCCAAAACTTTTTAAAACTTTAGGGACTTGGACAAATGGATTAACTTCAGACTGGGCTGCAAACTCCAACTAGAGAAGACTGGGGCAACCTGAAAATGATGAGTAGCAGAAAAGAACACTGTTGGGAATATTTGTTTCATATTTCTGCTGTGGCTTTCAGTACTGTGTTCCAGGAACGTTTGAAGGAGTTTTACTGGATGTGAGACACACTTTAAAGTATAGAGATCTTTGAGGGTTTGAGATGCACACTCTTCAGCTGTAGCATATTTTGAAATAAAAATGCTAAATGTACATCTCCTATCAATACAATTCAGAAGAAAATGACTTTCTTTTCTTAAATTTGTTTTAATCATAGAAATTTGATCAGAGACTGTTTTCACTATTCTTCTTGGTTGACATGTAACTTCTTTACCAGTTCTGTTCTTACTTCATGTGTCTTAATATTATTGTATTGTACTAAATATACTGAGACATTTTAGTTACCAATTTGCACTTGATATCTCAATATCTTAAAAGAGACTAGTCCAAGATTAGTCTAATTGCTATTAGAATAGTTTAAAATTTAAGTTCTTCAGGAACACTAATTACCCTAAGACTACATCTCCTCAGTCAACACGCTAGATCAGAGATTCTAAACCATGATGCCACAGTAAGGGGGTGCCTTTCAAGGGTGTTGCAGGGTACCACCCAATGACAGCACTTTTAGAAATGCAAACATGATTCACAAGATTAACCCATAGGCTATGTCCAGATGAGGGAGCATGTGCCTGCTGCAGCATCTCAAAGCAGTTTGAAGCGCCGCAAGAGGTACACCAGGAACGAGAAAAATGTTCCCTGCACTGATTTCCAGAGTGGACTCTAAATTTGATACTGGGAAATCCTGGTATGAAAAAAAAATGCTGGAAAAAAGCAGCAACCAGAGGCTGGGTCCTCCAAGGACATGCTCTGGCTCCCGGCCAAAGCATCTCTATGGCAGCCCCTGCCCCTGCTGCCTCAGCATGCTGAGCAAATAGGAGTGGGGCAAGGCTGCAGCCGCAGATTGGACTTAGACTGCGTCTTAGTTAGCAAAGATGTGGAGGGTGGGGACTGCTGACCCGCACATGGCAGAAAGCCGTCTTCCCCCCTGCCCCCACAGCAGCAGCAGTGGTTGCTGAGGTGCTCATGGCCTGCTGTTGGCAGAGGCCCCCAGCAGTGCAGCACCACCTCCGACCTAGCAGCTGCACATGGCACTAGCCTGGCCACTGGTACGCACCCTCAGTCAGAACCAAGCCACTCTTGCTGGCACCTGTGGCTCCCAGCACTGCACGAATGAGCTGTGTGCCCTCAGACTGGGCTGGGTTATGCCTCCACAGAGCCAGCCTTGCCCAACAGTGCATGGCTCCTGCGTGTGGTGCCGTGAGCCCCGGTGACAGCAAGAGCGGCCTGGTCCTGCTTGGGGGCATGCACCAGAGGCCAGGCAAGCATCATGTGAGCTGCTGTATCTAAAGCAGTGCTGTGCTGCCAGGGGATCTTTGTCAACAGCAGTCTCCTCCACCCTCACAGTCTTTCCACACCCCCAAACCACCCCCACAAATCCCTCATCCAAATACTCACCCACAAACCTCACCCCTCCAACTTCTGCACAAGCCACACCCCCCTCAAACCCTACACCCCCCCATAACCCCCCACACACACACCCTGCATCTCCCCACAAATCTCACACCCTGCATGTCCAGGTGCTAGCCCCAGCTCCTAGCTCCCTCTGGCTGAAGATCCAAGAGGAGCTGGGCAGGGTAAGTCTGTCCCAAGTGGCACAATTTGCCCCATACCAAAGTGTATGTTCAGGCACATGTGCTGAGGCACAAATATCTGGCACAAATTTCTGCCACTGCTATTTGAGCTGTTGCAAGTGCATATGCATGCATGTGTGGACACACCCTTGATTTCAAATAGGAATTTATCATTTTAAAAGCATTTGAAATTTCTGTGGTCTTTCTAAGTTCTTTGCAAAAGAATAATTGATCTATTATTTTTCCGTTGTCAAAGAAAAACAAGCGAAGGCCAAGAGCTAGCATTTTCCTAGGGTTGCTTTGATTTAGTGATGCCTGGAGTGCCTGGAGTCTAAAAAAGGTTGAGCACTTCTATGTTAAATCTTTAATTCTAGAATCTCATAGCGTCATTTCAACCTAAAACTTTTATCATGATGCCTTAACCCTTTTATTACAGGGGCCTCAATTTGTTAGAATGGTTGCAACAAATGCAATTTAATGAAGTTTTGCACTTTCTTATTAGCATTAAGATGAATTTTATGACTTCAAAAAATAAGATTTAAAGTTATATTTAATGAGACATGCCATATTGAATTCTCAGGAAGAAGGACATTGTGTGCCATGGTTCCCCTGCTTACCTGTGGCAGGTTAGGGTGTTAGGTCTATGTTGTATCAGGGTTGATGGTAGTCTTATATAGAGTTTAGATTGTGGTTTGTATGCGATGGTATGATGTATGATGATGTTGCCTCAGGCAGGGGATTGGACTAGATGACCTCCTGAGGTCCCTTCCAGCCCTTCATGATTCTGTGATTCTTATCGTCTTCCTACATGTAAGCTTTTACCCAGTACCTGCTTTTCTTTTAAGAATTCAAATGGTTAGTTCTTTAAAACTGCTTGAAAAATAATTGCAAATATTTACCTTGCACAGAGAAACGGGAGGAAAAGAGGTTTTCTAGCACTTTGCCCTGTTTTTGCTTATTTACACAGATGGATCTGATTGGGGATTCCTGCTCCCTCCCCAAAAGTTGAGATCATCATAAACTATAACTGAAAACTAAAAAACTAAAAATATTTGATGCTGGATTTCAAAAATCTTAAATTTCAAAACATTTTTTGATGAAGTTTTTCCTACAAAGGAAGGATCAAGTCATTCTAACTCACTGACCCCTATAGTTAGCCTGGTTATCTTCTCTTCTCCTTTTCTGATGCTATTTTAAACTAAAAGACTATTCACAATAAAGAAGTCTTCCCTATGATGAAAAGTTAGTGGCAGCGATTAGTAAATTATGACCAGAAAAGTCTGTTGGTAGATTGAGCCGCATCCAGAAAAAATGCACCAACTCTTATAATAGATGCAAATTTTGCCTCCTCATGAACATAGACCACAGCATCACTAGGCCAAACAATATGTATTATAGCATCCAAGTTTCATTCATCTGCACCAATGTCATGTATGTCATCATCTGCTTACAATGCCCCTCAGTGCCCACTGATCTGATATCACAAATGCACTAAAGCCTGTGGCTTAACCTTCTTGGATAGTCCATCACTGACCTCAGGCTCATGAAAGCTTATACATCTCTGACTAAGTCTATAAAACACAACTCTGTTCTGCCTTCTGCTGACTTCACAGCTAACTACCTCTCTATGCTCTTAAACTGTTAAGTACATGTAGATTGACTTTCTGTAGTATGAATGAGGCATCAAAATGAGTGGTAATAAACTTTAAAGGATTCATTCATTACCCAACTGTTTTCACATTTTCCAATTAATCCCTGTCATCATTAATCTGCTTTCTTTTATTTTTTTTAAATGACAGATACATTATAAATTCATTAAATTAAACAAAATGGTAGAATGGCACCTTTCCAGCACTACCAATGTGAAACACATGCTACAACTCGTAAGGTAGATGGTTTTTGAGGAGTAATGTTTTTAAACTGTGAGATGCAATCTAAAAAGTGTGAAACTGTTGTTTAGTGAATGAACCTTGAGTGTTAATTCTAACCTGGGAAAAATTACTGATTTTTTTTATATATAGACATTTCTATTGAGCCTATGTTTCTGATTCTCAAGTAGTAGATGCCTGAGTGTATCATTCAGCTTTTTTGTATCTCAGTTTTTTCCCCAACTGTAAAATAAATATAATAACCCTTTTCTGGTGTTTGGTTAATATTTATGTAGTGGAGAGAAGATCTATCCACTAAGTAGCATTTTGTTTATTTGCATTGCAAGTGAAGTGTATTGATTCTATGGCCATAGGTTTGTGTGTGCGTGCCCATATGAAGCTCATAAGAAAAATCAGGTATAAATGTAATACTAACTACATTTGCACACAATTCAGTGATTATCATACTTTGTTGAAGCATGTGCAACAGAAGAAAACACAAACAAGGTTAATATAAATAACCACTGCAAAATCATCAGATTGCCCTAAGAAGGGTTTGAAAAGAAAGCAGTATTTAGAAATAGTTTTAAACAATGAAGCAGCCCTGATTAAAAGGTGGAGTATAATACTTCTTTGAAATAACTCTTATAAAGGACAATGTCCAGGAGTATAAACAGCAATTGAAAAATAATTCCATGCTTACCTGCTTGTTCTGAAAGTATTTTTTACTGAGATACAACTGAATATATTTATATATCACTACACATTTCCTGAAACTCAGGGACCCTTAAATGTGTACGTATGAATCAGGTTATGATTCTTACCTGTAAACCATTAAAGAAATAAGGAATGAAGAAGGAGGTTTTATGGGATATATAAAATTATACACTGAAGGTTATATAGGAATGGTAGGAGAACACTGTCTTTTAATCTTATAAGGTAGGCGAGTAATTGCTTGTATAAGTGAACACACTACCCTATTCATTAACATAATAACCGCCTGCAGAATGTACAGTACGTGCTAATAATATTAATTGTTTGAGATTAATGAATAACATAAACATTATTTTACCATATACTTCTTACATAAATAGCAACAGAGAATATAATATTCACTATGGTGTGACAATAGCCAAGCTAAAGACTGTTAGTGACAAACAGAATTTGATCGTTTTGCTGCTAACAGAGAATTTGAAGCTTTAATTTCTCTGCCACTGAAGCCTGCATGAAAAGGTTGGAACGCAGCCAAAATGTAATAATCAGTGTCTGCAAATCAAAAAAATAAGCCATCAAGAAGCTCAAGTATTACTGGTACAATATAATCACCAAACAGTATCAACTTCTGTCAGTAGCTGAGCCTTGAGGAGGATCCTGTCATGAATACCAGCAAGTGGAACAGGATCATACAAGTGCTAACCACCCAAACACAGGGACAAAGAACTGAGGCATCAAAGTGCCTCCACCATTTTGAGGTAGGCCTATATTTTGTATAAATAGAAGCAATCCAGGTGCCACAACATCTCTCCCACACTTCTTAGTTGCTCCTTACATGGAAGAAAAGGATATCCTGGTTTGGAGTTTGTTCCTTCCCTCAGGGTAGCTGCTTGTGGTTGGTTTGCATTTTGAATACTACTTGTGCAGCTGATGGAATAAATGCAGGTGTGCATCAAGCACTGTTGGTCTGATTTACATTTCTTATTTTAAAGCAGATCATAACTTGCCAAAGGCACTTTAGTAGAGAATTCAGGATAAATACCAGAGAGGCTGGCTTTTTATTTGGAAAAATCTGTGTTTTGAAATGTCTTACTATTTTAGAATGCAGAAGAAAGCATCTGGTAATTTTATATTTTCAAATGCTAAATCCCACCCTCTAAAACTCCTTACCTCCCAGTATCCCCAAAATATTTTTCTTTTAGTTCAAAATATTGCTGTGGTTGGGAACCTGGAGCTCCCACTGGGCTATACAATTTTACTTGAGCAAAGAGGGGACATACAGAGATGCATTTCAATATATTTTGTCCTCCATAGTAAACAAGTAACTAAATAGATTTCATTGTGCTGGGAATTTAGAATGTCTGTATTTGAAATAAGGAAATGTATGTCCAGAAAGGGTACACTACTGAAGGTAGATGCAGAGTCATGGAAGCATATACCATGCAGTTTTGTCTCTGGAGAGCACCTGAATTGCTCTGTCTATCATAAATATGAACCTAGTTTGCAAACTTACCTAAAATCTCTGAAATATGGATATAGAGGAACATTAACTGGGACTCTGAAGAGCATTTACACTGATAACCTTGACTGTTCTAAGAAGAGAATAATTAAAATAATTGGTGTGTTTGTGATCACTGTGAGCTATACATTTAATGGCCGCAGATCCCGTTTCATTTTACATAGTGATTCTTTTAAGGGTGTGAAAGTTGTTCCTAATAAAAAAATTTAGAGTTACAAATTACTCGAATGCCTCTCACTGAGATCATGAAATCTAAATTTATACTGATAAAAAAAACTATACATCACAACATCAGGTATCCTTCCTTTCTCCTCTCTCATTCAGTAGTACCTTCAGTTTTTCAGAATTTCTCTTTGTACCTTCATTGAAAAATTGTTTATTCTTGCAGATTGAAGGCATAAATTTTATTACTACCTAGCTTGTTGTCATACCCCGTGCCTCTGTTCTTGTTTGATGATTCTTTGCCCAGCAATTGGAAAGCGCCAGCTATTTGCTGTCCTCTGATGGATTAACAAATATTCAAGTACCCATTATATGATGACAAAAAATTGTATTACAAGGAAGTGGGAGTGCCTACTTATTATGAAATAGTTCAGTAGTTAGTAGGATTATAGTTTACAAATCAATGTATAAATTGGGGACAGGTTTGACTTAAACCATGCTCTTGTTGACAGAGATATGTCAACATGTTTTTCATTACTAATACACATGTGATATAAATAACTTCTCAAACTTTAGTAGGCTTTCATATTTTTAACTTAAATACTACTTAACTACTATAGAATAGAATGTTCCCACTCTGAAATAAAAATACTTGGAGGAAGAAGAGGGATAATGTCCTAGCCAACAGAATTTTTGAAAATTTTAAAACTTTACCAAGTAAAAATTTGTTTCATATAGACAGCTAGGAAAGCCTAACAGCAGTCTGTAAAACTGTTTTTCATAAATATGTCACTAGTTCTATTAACCAGGAGAAAAACATGATAGTTTCACAAGATATATAGGACCCTGAAGAACAGTTAAAATGAACTAATTAAAGCATAGGGATATTGTCTATTTTTGTAACCCTAAAATTCCTTATGAGAAACAACTTTCACACCCTTAAATGGAAACAAACTTTTTATACAATGAATGAAATACTGGATGAAAATTTTTCCTATACTTTAAATATCTTCAGTGATCTAAAACATACCACTACTAATAAAAATGTTAAAACAGAAGAAATAAAAAAGTGGAGATGGTAGGAATACCAAAAAGAACAATTCTTTTTGCCTCAAAAATGATATTTTTTTTTTCAGCTGAAGAATAATTCCTTTATGGAGATGTCATGAATTACTGCTATCCTAAAAGAACCCATTTAAATTGTTATCATCTCAGGAACCCTAGTTTCTATACATTCAAAGTTTATTTCCTTGAATATGAATTTAAGTATTCCCTACTCTGCCGGGTATTAATTTATGAAAGCACCAAAGTATTTGTTCACTTCAGTATGAATACTTAAGGCTCATTGTGGTTAAAAAAACCCAACAAAGAACCAAAAACTTAAGTACGTGCTTAAATGCTTTGCTTCATTTGGGCCCTGGAGCATCTTGACATGTGCTGCAGGGTGTGTGTGTGTGTGTGTGTGTGTGTGTATGGGGGGGAGGAGGGGATTAATTAGAGTAGCTCTTGGGAGCTGTTCAAATTAAAATTCCCACAGCATCTCATGTATTCAGTACCCTGTGTTTTAAAATGGCAGCCAGGGTGCTTTAACTAAAACTTGTCTGATGAGCTTTAGTTAAAGCACCCCCGTCACCATTTTGAGCCACGGGTCGCTGAATACACATGATGCCGAAGCTGTTGGAGTGTTCTAATTAGAACACACTGGATCAGGCACATGTTTGGGTGCCCTGAGAAATCAAACAGAATGTAAAATGAACTAACACTCTTTCTGTAAAGATAGCAGATTACTGATAGGAACAATCAACCAATAAAGATATCTATAATAAGCCATAGAGAACAGACTACAAAATAAACTTTCCTACACTATATAAATAAAACTCACATGTCTATAGAAAGAAGTCATATAAACCCAGACAGCCATTTATGTAGTAAATGCTGGTATGATGGTAAATGCTGAGCATAATCTTGGTAGAAACACAGAATTACAAAGAAATACTGAGGATAGAAAAAATGCAGTTAATTTGCAAAATATTAAAATATTTTTAATCAATACTTCAGTGCAATTACACTATACAAAAAAATTCTGTAAAAATTGTATTTTGAAAGTCTAGAAACTTTCTGACATCAGACCACAGCCTGATACTCTAAAGAGTTATGCACTGGTATGACTTCAGCTGCCTCAGTGCAGTCAAATGGTTTGTTTAGGTAGGTCAAATTATAGATGCCCTTACATATCAGCAGGACAGAAGGACCAAATTTGAACAGTTTACAATTACATTTGCATATCTCCCCCTAATCTTTACACCTGAATATTCAATCTGGGATCTGGTTTCTCTTCATCAGGTGTCTCCTCATCAAGATGTATACAAATTAGTCAATCACCACTCTCCCCAACTTTGCATTCTGAAACTGAAACCTAGTTAATTCTATTAATGCTGTGTGACTTACACATTTTTCCAACACACCTTGCTTCAGTGCTGTTGCCCTTGCTGCTGCTGCCAGGAATGAAAAAGGAGCAAAACTTACTTTCTTTAGTAATTTATGCAAAAAAACCCAACATTCAAAATAGGGAGACCTCGCTTCATAAGGAAGGTGGTGCTATTTTTGTGACGTAAGTATGCTGACCACTGTAAGTTAACATACCCAGACATGGAACAAATAACCCTCAGAAAAATATCTAACTTTCTGCTGTATTCTATTACAGACAGGGTATCTTATCAGCAGAAATATGAAGAAAGAAAAAAATTATTATGTTCACTTTAATTTTGATTAGGACACATCCATGCTCATACTCTTTACCAGAATCATGGGTGGAGGTGGGGGCTAACAGGGCTTAGCCCCCCGCCCCACAAATGCAGGCCAATGGTAGGGCCGCAAGGCAGCCCAGCCGAGGGCTTCTGGCACAGCAGGGGTGGGGAGGGAGTGGGGATGGGGCAGTCTAGGGATGAGGGAGGGGCAGGGACTGCACAGCTGGTTGGGCATGGGACTTAGCCATGAGTGACTCATCCAGGGGACATGGCTCCTGCTGCTACCCACACCATGGGAGACATGGGGGACATGTTCTCCTGGATCTGCACAAGACATGGCAGGATGCTGCTGTGGACTGGGGCCGAGGCTGTGTCAAGCTGTTGCCCGTGGGGGACCGGGCAGGGAAAAGCCAAGTGCAGCCTCCACCCCAGTCCACGGTGGCACCCTGCCCTGCCCTGCGCAGATCCATGGGCACATGACCCCCATGCAGTCCAGGGATGCATGCAGAGGTGGATGCCCCTCCTCTCCCCAGAGAGCAACAATGACTCGGGGCGGAGTGGGCATGGGGTTCGCAGGGCTCCGTTCCTTCCAGCCCGGTGGTGCAGCTGAGGCTGGCCCTGCTCTGGCCCTCTGCTCCAGGCCCCCTGGCTGGTGTGGTGAGGCAGCTGGGGACAGTATGGGGCTGGGGGGCAGTGGATTCATTGGCATGCCAGCACTTGCAACAACCTGGGTGTGGGGGCACAGAAGGCCCCAGCCATGGCCCCAGTCCTGATCCTGGGCCTGGCTCAGCTCAGCTTCCTCCTGATCGCAGGCCCACTTTCCCCCCATGATACTTTCCACTTGCCCGACAGACTTTCCTGCCTGGGGGAGTACATGTGCACACTTGTGCGTATGCACTCACTCAGCCCTCTCCCGCCCTCCAATTTTTCTCCCTCTCGCCATGATCAGACTTGCACTGATTCAGGTCTCCATATTTTAGCAAACATTTTAACTTTTCTTTGTTATATCAGTTGGCCTTAATCTCTCCATCACTGCATTGTTACCCTATTTCATATTGGTAAGGTACACTAGAAAGAAAACAATTTACTCCATTAATGGCTTTTTCATTCTGGTTCCCTCAAAAATGGTAGATAGGTAGCTTTAATTCTCCAACTCAGAAATGTGAATTATATCCAGCTACAAATCTGAAATGCAGGAATGATAATATTTGGCACTTCAAGCACTGTCATGCTTTACAGACATTATTACGTACCTTTCTATTTACAAGTTAGAATTACTATTTGCACCTCACATAAAGGTAAACTAAAGCACAGCTATCCAAACAACACAGATGTAAACCTTAACCAAGGTTCAGACCATTTAAGCTACACCTTTTCAGCATTTACATTGCCTAAATAATATGTCCTGTATGCATATCAATGCAACAGATATCCTGTATGACTAGTTTGTACTCTTTTATTCGGTAGTCTATCTATACCACAGTATTTTCTAATATTACTTTTGAATATTTTTTAAAGTTATTTCTACATAATGCACAAAAGTTTTTTCAACAGACATTTCAACAGAAATTCTATCACCTAGACACACAGTGAGCATACATGTCAGTCAAATTGATTAGAACTACTTAGAAGGAGATGTTTTGGTCTGTTGCATCAATGATGTACAAACTAAGTGTAGATAGGCATTTGACATAATAGACTATATAAAAATAACCAACAGAAAAACTTGGGCACCAAGGAATGCTTGGGTAGGACATGCTAACACTGACTAATAAAACATTCCTCCACAGCGAACAACAGAAAACTATCATTGCTATAAAGATGTTAGATTATTTGACTAATAAAAGTCTTATTAACTATAATATGACTTTTTCCCATTGCCTAAAACAATTCCAGTGTGTAATAATATATTTCAGTCTATTTACCTCACCTTTAAGAATGGAATATTGAATGCAAGAAAAAAGCATTTGTTTACAGGTAATTTCTCTTAAGGAAAGTATATGAAAATGGAAAAGTTGGATTTGGTAACATTATGGTTAAAAAAGTGTGCCACCATTTAATGGATATTTATTGTTGAGAGTCACAAACAAAGTCTTTAGGATCACATTTATTAAGAATGGAAGTCTAGAAAAAACATTGCAATTTCTATGTTAAAATACAGATCACATGCAAGCTGGTCCTTTCCTGCTGTGGAATGAGCAGTAAAGAGGTTAAGTATGTGTTAAAACTGCACATACAAAAACAATATAGCCACATTTTAAAGTGCTAAATTATCTTTTGAAAGGAAATCAAACACGGAATCTTATATTAAACTAATTTGCAAGACTATTTATAGTGAAAATCATTTCAATTCATGACACTGCTTGTTATAAGAATTTTTGCATATATTAGTTATTTAAAAAGATACATAGTAAAACAAAAAAGTAAAATCTAAAATAATGCCTTTATAATAACTGCATTGGCCATAACTTAAAGCAATTATTTAGGTTACTTTGTAAACAAGGAACCTAAATTTGAACAGAACTAAGCTTGCTGAGTTGTGTGATATTAAATGGTCCTAATCCTATTCTACTTTATGACTAGCTCAAGGAATGACCTCTAGCTAGATCTGGCCCTTGTTCTATCATGCAACTAGATTTTTCTTACAGAAAATAAATTAAAAAGGTGTGACCTTGCTGAGGGCTTGCAGAGAAAATGAGGTACATCTTGTCACAAGCAGAAGAGCCTATTTGAAACATAGTTTGTTCAATTTGAAAGGCTGCTGCTTTGCTCAGATCAGAAGTTAAGATAAAGGCAGTTGGATGAAAAGAGGAGAAACATTTCCAAGAGATGAAATTAAAGAGCTACATTGGAAACCCATTCAGCAACACAGTGGTTTTTTTGTGTGTGAAATTATCTCAGACTCATCAGCCACACCTTGCCCCTGCACATGGAGCACCGCTCTTCACTAAGCACACAAAGCCTGTCATGTAAGGAAATGATGAGAACTGCTCAGTGATAGGAATCAGAGGACAGTACACCCCTTCCTTCACACAGCAGGTCATGGCAGAAATGAAATAACCCACCCAAATTTTACACATTGTGCTAAAAGAATCAAAGTCCTTGCATTTCTTGGTCTCAGCAGCTTTCTTCTAAGCTTTGTACTTTTCACCATCAATAAATGTGGTCTGTCACCAATGGGAAATGTCCCTAAATACCCAGTGTTAGCTTCTACAGGAATTTCTTCATTGGAAGCAGGTTTCTAACCTCCCCACTCAAAGGCAAAAATTTCAAATGCATCACTTTTTACAACTCATAACTTGCTTTTTTTTCTTTGACCTGGACACCGCATTCTGTATCTTAAGCTTAATTACACAAAGCAAGCTGGTAGAATTTATCTTTTCTTCTCCAATATCCATCTTAAACAATCTCCTTTCGCAATGTTAGACAATTCTGGAGCAAATAATTCTATGTTCATGGCTATTACTATTTTTTCCAAAGGATGAGCTACAGTTGTTGATCACTAATGCATTTTATTTTAATATTGAAGAGATACTTTTTCCTTTTTATTGAATACTAAAAATAAGTAAATAATTCTTAGTTTACTAGCAAAAACACAGCCAGACTGAGTAGACACTGGATCTCAATCTCCCATACTGATTAAAGAATCCCCTATTGATAAATCTACATCTTGCTCCTTTTACTACTCATGCTACCCTCTCACCTACTTCACAACATGCCTTTTTTAGTGATGTGTTTGGAGGTAGTAGCATCAGCACATTTTATTTCTCCTACTCACAGGCCTTTTTCATAGTTGGCAGGATTATGTTCAGCAATGCCCTTATTCAAACAAGTACTTAACCAGATGTCTATCTTAAACTTCTAAGTAGTCTTCAGTAGGACCATTGATATGCTTTCAGTTAGGCATATGTGGAAGTATCTTTGCGAGCCATACACCAAAAAACAAAAACAACTCTGGCGAAGATGTGCTCCAGAATACTTTATCCTTCTCCTAGAAGGTCACAGTACTGAAATGGAGTGGGAAAAATCATGCTGCAGCCTTAAGCCCTTCTATTTGTATGCACAGGCTAAGAAAACAGTGCAGGAGGGGTGATGGGAACTGAAAAGGACCTAACATTACACTGATTCCCTGTGTCCAGTATCACATCCAGCTAATGCAGAAAGGCTGTGGCTGAGAGGCAGAGTGGACCTTGACTGAAAGTCAGGATATGGATCTATTGCCATCTCTGATTCACTGTACCCCTTATTTCCCTTCTTACCCTTTGTTTCCCATTTACTTCACCTGTAAGCTTTTTGAGGCACTAAGAGTATGTCAACAGGTCACTGTACCCAGTACTGTACAGGTGGTTACTGAGCTGTGCAGGCGGTGCATGGTTGGATTTTGCTGCTACAGAGCGCACCACTCTGGCAATGTAGCTAGCAATCATGTATAGACTCACGTGATCACTACATCACTGTAGCATGCCATACAGTGACATAGCACATTGCTGCATTACCATAGGGCAATGTGTAGACACATCCCAATTGCATTTTACGGGGAGTACAGAGTGCCTAGGATAATCTCAATCATGGTGTCTTCACACTACTGTAGCAAATAACAACAACAATGAAAGCTAGCACAGCTGCAGGATGACATCCATTGGCCCTGCTGACTGGCTTCAGAGTCAGGGTGTTTCACCTTCCTTACCCCTTCCCACACCAGTTGCATAGGGCCAGATTACTTGGGCTTCATGCAAATGGAATAGTTTTTACTGAATTCAACAGCAGCATTATTTTTCCAGTTCTTTTAGTGTTTTAATCCTAATTTAATGTTTTCTAATTGGAAAGCTTTAGGTATCCAGCATCAAGCATCATAAAAGCAGAGCCTGTAAAAGATTGCCTTTTAATTATCACACACCAGCTGATATTTGAATAAAACCTAGACATATGTTGTACTAATTCTTGTGACTAAAAAACTGTTTAATTTTACCTGTTTAGAAAAAATGAATAGGAGTAAAGCTTTTGGTAAAATGACAGGTAGAATTCCAAACAATTAAGACATAAATATTTCCTCCAGAGGCTAAACCTACTGCAAAATATTAATCTCTTCTTCTACACATCTTTACATGTCTTTAGTGAAACACCTGTCTGGAATCGTTAATAACAAATATTTTTCAGGGTATATACTTCAAAGACAGTACTGAAATGTCAAGCAGTGTAAAACTTTTGAAGTAATTTTAACTAAATACTTCTGTGACAACTGTCTGAATCAATTTGTCTTAGCTGACTCTATTCTGATATTATAAAAATCTGAGACTTGGTAATCAGCCAGAAAGGTTAAAATTTGGATGAAGTCATGACTAATAAGTTACGTGAATCAAAGAAACAAAAAATTAGGTAATGTTGGGGCCAATCTATAAAAATATATTTTGATCAATGGCTTCTGCTTTTTAGCCTCAAAGGAACAGCTTTGCTATATGCACCAATTTAAAAATATTTCATATGTATAAAAGCCCATCATAGATTAAAAAAAAGCTCAGCAATATCAATAAAGACCTATAGCTATCCTCTTTAGAATATGGTAAACAGTAACTATTTGACTAGATAAGATAAGCAAGTCTAATGTGGAAAATTAGAAAGAGGGAAAACAGGGAGAATGTTGGAGCTTAGAGTCAGAAAAAGTTATAAGAATTATCTGCAATTGTGACAGTAAAAGTAATCAACAAAGAAGGTCAAACTGACCTCAAGATTCTAAGAGTCAGGCTCTTAAAATCCCAAACCATACAAAGAGCCATGACTTCAAGGCACACAAACATAAGAGGATTAAGGCAAGTGTCCCACCTAAAAGCTTGAGAAAACAAAGATTAATTTTAAGTACTGAAAAGAAACACAAATTCATATTGGGTACTTCATGCACAGAAATATATATAAAAAAAATGTTACATACGTATTAAGTGACCAGAAAAGCAAGCAGTAAATAAAATGAATTAAAAACCAAGGTTTGATTATCATAAAACAACCTTCCAGGGCAAATACATTCACGTCAAAACCGAACGAATATTAGCCAACCGTAAGCCAGACCCCAAAACTACTGAAGTTAAAAGAAAGTTTCTCACTATAGTGAATTTAGTCCCTAGTAGTTCATGGGACCCAATCTACAATCAGCTTGCTTTAAGCCGTGTGAATGAAGATTGGGTCCTTGCTTGTGCACACATTTGCCAGGGATGGGAGCTGCACAGAAACATGATCTAAGTAACTTGGGGTGGAAAGAGGGGTGGGTGGGATTCGGAGGACAGAACTAGCAGGTCTACTGGGGGATAAGAGGGGTTGTCCATCTGGAGGTGGGTTGTGGGGTCAGAGGGCTAAAAATAGCCTGGTTGGGGAAAGAGAAGTACCAAAAGCACAGCTCTTGGGCTTGGTGAGATGCCAAGCTTTCCCAGGCGCTGGGCTGCACTCCAAATGCGTACACAGATTTAGTTAGATCAGGCCTGATCTACATAGTGCACCTCCTTAAGTGAATAAAGTTAGACTGGACTGTCTATTTTTTGCCCAATCTAACCTCTCCAAATATATGTCTAGTATGGCACTTCACTAGGTTGATCCAAGTGTGACATCTACACATGCCCTGTGTTTATAAGATTAACTGAAGGCAAATATTCTTCTCAGTGGAAAGTGGTAAAATAGCCAATATCCATTAGCACTATCTACTTAACTAGCATAGTGGTATTTTACTTCCTAACTTGCCTACACAACAACTAAAATATTGCAATAATGTGAACTGCTATAATATTTAGCTATCTAAATAACACAGGAGAAAAACCTAAATTTATATTACCAGAAGAAAATACAGTGCCTTTAAAAGAATAGTGTTTTGGACATTTCCTCTACAACCTCAAGCTTACAATTTCATATCTTGACCTTTGTGTGTTATAATGCATCAAAAAGATTTTATTCTAGCTTCCTTTCCAGTGCACCAATGAAGCTATTATAGTGCTAGAACAAAATTTTAAACAACCATATAAAACTGTTTATGAATATATTTACTAGGTGGAAAGATAAAAACTGGATAGCATTATATAGATCTATACTGGTCATACTAATTCAGCACAGTCCAATTAAAGTTTTGAGCATTGCAAAAATAGAATTTGGAAAATTACAGCAATAAATTAACAATTTGTTGGAACTAACCACTTTATTATCACTATTCCTGCATTACTGCACAGATCATTTTTATTATCATTAACAATCTCCCACATATTTCAGTCCAATTAGAATAGAAATTTAGGATTAGTCTTCAGTCCTGTTCTAATAAAGCACTTAAGAATGTGTTTAATTGCTTGGTTGGATCAAGTCCTGTACTAAAATAGTCAAAATACCTACCTTTTATACTATCTCTTTAGTGGTCTATCTGCTAATCTACCAACCAATGCAAAATATGGGATCCAGGAGATTCCTGGATTCTGCTACAGCTGGGACAACTGACATTAGGTGGCATTAAAATTAGTCACCTGCCATTTGGTCTCCATTCAACCCACCTGTGCCACTGTGTAGAAAGTAGAACTTCAATTAAACCAGATGTTACTGAAGGCCTCACAAAAAGTAAGTCATACCAAATTTGAACTAGAGACCTCTAGCTGCCTACTCTATTGTAACTAATAAACCACACTGTGTCAGAGAAAAATTATGACAAGCAATTAAGTGCTGTCAAGTCAAGAACCTTCTGGAGCCAGTTAACAGAAGAGAAATCCCTTTTAGTTTATACTTTGTTCTTCATACAAGTTGATTTATGAAGAGCTATTTTACTGATTATCAGCATGTTTCATAAACAAAATAGCCTTTTTTTTTGTTTTTTGTTTTACAAATAATTAGATATGATTTGTAAAAGTAGTGAAGGTCACTGTCAATTTTCTATAGAAACCACTCAAATAGACATTCAGCTATAATAATTATAGTAAGAAAATTTATTGGTACTCTAGCTTCCAACACCATTTAAAATCAAATTGTACTGAACATGACTCCATATTTGAAACCTCTTTGCAATTTTGCTATAGCACAAGATTCAGAACAGGAGACTCTACAAATCTAAGGTGGATTCATAGAACCTACTGATGAACAAATATTTCAGTAGATGTCCCAATCCAGCTGTTTTATAAGTAGACCTTGGCCCAATTCATTTACCTAGGACATATTTAATACTAAGGCTAAGAGTCTCTTACTCAAATGACAGTTAAACCACCTCCCTATGCTGACTTGCTTTGACTGAAAAAAAAAAAAAGATGTTTATAGAGTTTTAAAGATAGTTTTTCAACAAAAATAACTTTGCTTTTGAAAAATTTTGACCATTCATCCTTATATCTTCTCTCTCAATCATAGCTCTCTACTTTCTTCTTTGCTCCTATTATACATGGCCAATCAAAAGAACAGATAGCTACTAATTTTTTTTTCTTTGCTTGGTCTCCATATTAGCCAAGCAGAAGGCAGGGTAGATGTCCATGTTATAGACTAACCAAAGTGTGTGTATGCATACCTACAGTACAATCTTTTGTAAGCTGAAGCTCACTTCACCAGATGCTGTAAAAGGACATGCAGAAAGCAGAGTATAAGAATGAGAGAAATTACAATACAAAAAACAAGGCTGGGAGGGAGAGAGGAAGGGAGGGAGGAAGAGAGAGAGAAAGACAAGGCAGAGTGGGGACAGGGGCAGCATTAGTAAAGACAAATAAACAAGCAGTAAACTCATAGGAACAAAGGAGTCACCCAAGCTAAACCAGGTAATGGGGCAAATACACTTAGATTATATTTTACTCAATCCAGTCTGTGAATGATTTCTTGTTTTGCACTTTCCCATTCAAATTTGTTTTTAAACATTTGCAGTCTAAAAACAGTGACCTTCAGATCAGTGATGGAGTGTCCAGGGAGGTTAAAGCATTCTGCCACTGGTTTGTGACTCTCTTGCAACTGATGTTCATTCATTCTGTCACACAAGGATCACCCAGTCTCTGTCCAATATAGAGAGCAGAAGGGCACTGTAAGCAGGTAATGGTGTATATGACATTGGTGGAGTTGCAAGTGAATGAACCTTGGACATTATAATCTGTGTTATTTGGTCCAGTGGTGTTATGGTCTATATTGATGTTAGGGCAGAGAAAGCACCTGGGTCTGTTGCAAGGCCTGGTACCTTGGTGATACTGGGAATTAGGTAGTCTGCTACTTGAGAGATGTCGCTTGAGGTTGGCGAACTGCCTGTAAACCAGGACTGGTTTGTCTTCTATGTCTATTTTGAGATAGTTATCCTTTTCCAGGATGAGTTGGAGGTCATTAATGATATGTCTAAGGCAGGGGTGGCCAACCTGTGGCTCCAGAGCCACATGCAGCTCTTCAGAAGTTAATATGCATCTCCCTGAATCTTTGCACAAGCACATGGTGATCAGCTTTCCATTTGGCTTCCATTTGGAAGCTGGTCACTGTGTACTTGTGCAAAGATTCAAGGAGATAGATATTAACTTCTGAAGAGCCACATGTGGCTCCAGAGCTGCAGGTCGGCCACCCCTGGTCTAAGGTGTTCAAGCCAGGGTCTGTATCTGGCAACCAGAGGGACTCTGTTATCTTTGTTCCAGAGTTGGTATTGTAGCAAGTCAGAGTGGGATCTGAGTTTGGCTTTGTTTGGCCACATTGGCCAACAACTCAACACAGTGAGGAATGTAAATCTCATCAGTTGGTCACCCAGTGTTTTGCCAAGTTATATCAAAGAGACTTCAAAACAAAACCAACAGCATTTCAACAGATACACTGCACTGTCTTTACATTTGCTTGCAAATAAAAAATGCCATTTCTTTGAAATAAATACTATGTTTCTTATCAATGCTACTTCAACTCCAAAAGAATCGTGTCCTTTGTGAATTAAGATTCCCTAACTTTTCCCCCTTTTCTTAAGAACAGAATGTAGCAGCAAAGGGCTTGCAAATTGACTTTCTGAGCCAGTGCCAAAAGAGGGGAGGGGCAACCCAAAAAAACCAATAATGCATGCAAGTATTGCTGTGAAATCTGGCCATGACTATGTCCAGTCAGCAAGTTGATTTCAAGATAGCTACTGAGGATAGAGTTCTACTCTACTTCCATTACCACATACATATAACTCCTGTGGTGACTTCTCCTACAATCTGTAGCCTTTGTAGGGAAACCCCTGAAGGAACACTAGTAGGAAAGCTATTGTCTCTGGCACTGCTATGGAAAGAAGGGTAGTGACAAGATGACATTGAGAGTCTGACAATGTAGATTACCACAAAACCATATCAAGATGACTCTCAGTTATCAGATCTAGATGACAATGAGAAAGTCCAGCATCACTGTCATATATACTAAAAAAAAAAAAAAAAAATGTGCGCCACAAGGCACTGGAATGGATAGAAGATTAAACAGATATTGCATCAATACATATTCTGATGGAGAGTTGTCAGATTTCGGCTTTGATGATTAGAACTGCATTTATTTATTCTTTTATTTAAAAGAAAGAAAAAGGCTATAGGTGAACATTATTCATCCTGGCAGCAATTAAACTTTGATAGGGCTGTTGGAGAAAGCTGAGGGGATTGAATTTAGGCCTGGGCATATGCAAGTGTAGTATTATAAATTCTCATGGCAAGTAACTCGATTCACTTATTACTGCTTCATCTTGCCAAGTGATAGTTTGAATGCATATTTTTATATCTACTACTAGGGTGCAGTGCCTATGGACTGCGTGTAAAACACCTGCCCAGCAACACGATTCAATAAGAGAAAGTAATACAGGGCATTTATAGATATGCTGGAGGTGGTAGGGGAGGGCACTTTAAGTTAGTGCAGCTCTGAGAGTCATGCTAATTAAAGTGCCTGGAGCAGCATGTGCATCAGCGTCCTCATGCTGAAAAATGGCAGGAGGGCACTTTGAACAAAAGCTCGTTGAACGAGTTTTAGTTTAAAGCACCCCACCACCATTTTTCAACACAGGGACATTGATACACATGATGCTAGAGTATGCTGGAGCACAGTAATTACCACGCTCCAGCAGATTCAGTTGAGTCTGCTCTGAAGCACTGTAATTACTGGGCATCAGAGCAGCCTCCCTGTCCATAGTCACCAATAAGACAAACAGCAAAAGACCCACTACCTTTGTCTAGCTCCAACAAAATGCCATTCCCTCTGCTACGTTCCAAAGTTCTATCCAGGATTCCTATCCTAGACTTATAGCCTCTGCAAATTCAGGTTGATTCAGAACAATGAATTCTAGAACCAAGGGGCCCTTATACACACAACGCTTTTCTCTCATAGAGAAGTGATAAAGCTGGAAGCCCCTTGGTGATCTCACATGTTGGAAAGTGCTAGTTACAATTATTTGGTACAGTGAACAACAATATCCTAAGAAAGGATGAATAACATACACTTGGTTTATCATCACAAAAGCAAAAAAAGAACTTCAAACACATTTTTCAAAGGCCATACACCCATGTTACAGCCAATTAATACTGCTGAAATATAACATTTTGAAATCATTCATCATCCTCAAATTAAATGGCAATGTGCATTAAATGCTCAGTTTTAGAAGTAAAATTCACTTTGGTTAGTTTTTAGTTATATTAATCAACATGATATTCACAGAAAAACTCCCTCACTCTGGCTGACCACAGCACTTCTCTTTTATTACTGTCAGTTACTGCATTATTCACTTTTTGTCTTTCATTAATATCATACATAAACTTGTAATTCAATGAAATGACGATGAACATATCTTATAAACACCCCAGAATCCTTGACTCTGCTTTGTTTTGCTTTTTTCTGCTAAATTAACATACTAGAGACTATTTACCACTATACAAAATTCCTTTATTTATGAAAGCTACATCTTTACTATCATGGTATGAAATAAAAAGCCTCCTGTACTTGTTGCATACAATTAAGCTGCAACAAAAGCCAGCCCAAGCCATTTCACATTTCATAGGGCTGCAATTATTCTTTAACTGTTAGAATATGCTGTCCCCCAGGAGCTAATTACAGAAAAGCTCTCATCACACACCAGAAACATATAAACAAATCTTTCAAGCACAAAGTAAATGTTCAACATTAAAGAGATGCATTCAGGAAGTCACACCAATCAGTTTGGTTCAGCTAATTACTAATCTGATTTCTGGACTAGTTGCATTAGATAATTATGAAACCCATTCACAACTTGAAAGGCAGAACTTTGACTGATTATAATAAAGATCTAGTACTAAGAATAAAAGTAAGAGGAAAGTATGCATCAGGAATGATGTGATATATATATTTGTTCATTGTCAATTTTTCATTCAACATCCAACCTGAGAAGGGACTGATCCAGGCCTATTGAAATTAGTGGGAATTGTTGTCTAATGTTAGATATGAATCCCACCCAGAAAAATAGGCACCACTTTTCAATAATCTAAATTTATCCAGTAATACACAAGTATTATTTTCCAAAAATGTAATATGCAATACCAAGACCACTTCATTAATCTGCTATTTTTAAGCAAACTGCCCTTGAAGCAAAGTGGCTCAGCTTTCTATTGTTGTGTTTTCTCTGTTAGTGCACTGATCTTCACTGAGCTTTATATCCCAACCTCCAGGCCTTTCCTAGAGGTAGCCAAGTTTGATAAGAAATAAACTCTTTAATGGCCCCACTGTAATTACATCTCAGCTTACATGCGACTATTTCAGCTACTTCTCCCCTCCCCACCTCCAGTATTAAAATAGTGTGTTAATCAAAGACGTAGTATGCAAATTTTATCTTTGCTCCCTGACATGACTGAAATTCTGACATGACTATTAGAGCTATGACCTGAGATTTATAAAAAGTTTGGTTGTTTTTAACACTGGTAACTCCCATGAGTTAGAAAATTATTGCAATCAGATATCTAGTGAAATGAATATTGATTTCATTCAACAGTCCATACGTTCTGCTCTCTTTTAAAGGCCTTATAATAAACAATGAAGATATAGTTGGCATTAGAAGTCAATCAGCCATGCATTTATGGCGAGCAATTAATTGTAAATTACAACAGACTCTCCATAGCAAATAATTATGATTTAAACACTTAACCTTGTGGCAGCTTTGCATTCTTAAAAAGATTTTAATTATTGCAAAATAATTTTATGCAATAAAATAATAAACATAAGACTTTGTTTTTCTCTATCTGTGTAGAACATTACTATGTTAGGACCTTAGCACTATAGTGTATCTGAACTCCTCAAGAATTCATTACAGCCTCTATTTAGCACGATACTTAAAAAGATACATAACTTAAGTATATGAATTGACTATATATTGACTATATACTTTCTTAAAATTAGATACATGTTAATTTATTTCTTCAACTGATGCCATTAAATTTTCTTGATCAAACAATATAGTATGCAAAATATGTATAAAGTTTATGGTTTGAAAATAACTCAGCTATGGCTACAGTTCCATTCCCATCCACAATTCTTAAAAGGACCAAATTAAACGCTGAAAAATATGCTGGACCCAATTCAAAACTGCATTACTCCACTTTCACACCAGTTTAATTTCACCCACATAAATATGTTCCCCATCTATGGCTAAGAGAGGATGTATTACACATTTCTAATGGCTTTTCCATCTCTAATTCCTTGAATCCAGTGAGTTACTCCATATCTTCCTGGTTATCAAAAGTAATAAAATAAAAAAGTAATAAAATGGTGTTTGAAACATAGCTAAATATTAACAAGATGCTAATCGCCTTTCTATGTTTCAGCTATAACATGGTCTGGTGCAAATTACTGATATAGTAATTCAGCGTATTTTATCTCCTGACTGCATCTGCATCAGTTTAGAGGTTTTAATGTTCTTAACTAGTTTATTTAGAAAGTGCAAAATCAGGAATATACCAAATATTTCCCTAAAGCATGAAAAACATTGAAAAACATTAAAAGCTAGTGTTTTTGATGAGGTCTCTCAAAAATTAACTGGAAGATATAAAAAGAAAGCAATGGTATTACACTGGAGTAGCAACACTTTTATAGTCACATGCTGCTAAGATATCTTGTGATTGTGCACATAAATGAATAAAATATTTGTTAAAATTAACTTCAATTAATGCCACATTTAACTTTTCAATCTTCTGAAAACAAACTCTAATTTTAGAAAATGAGTTTTTAAAAGGGCTCAGTTTTGAAGAAGTAACTGTAATGTAAGAAGTAACAAAAAAATACAACTGACTTCAGTATACAACTACTGTAATTGTGCTTGCCAACTACCAGCATGTATAAATGGACAGTTCAATGCATAACTGATCAAATGTGATCAACTTACCTACCTGGAGAGTGTTAACATATTTTTTGCCAGTGTAAATGAGGACCACAATTGCACCCTATATTTGACAGTATTTGATATCTTACCAATACTTGCAGTTCTTGAGAATTTAATTTACTTTCCAATTTAAAAAAAAAAAATCAGGGGATTTAAAGCTATGTAGTTGGAGTTGAATGACTACCTAATTTTCAGAGATTACCAGCATTCACAATTTTGAAAATTTCAATGGGAATTGTGAGCACTGAACAGCTCTAAAAAGTTGGGACACCTAATCAGACTTGAAAGTTTGAAACTGTTTGTCTAACTATTTTGAATGTTCAAATACAGGAACTGAAAATCAATCTTGCTTTCCTTTCAATGTGCCTCATCATCAACTGAGATGCCAATATAAACAATTTGTCAATAAATTGATTTATTCTCAGAATATACCCTTTCCGATATTCACATAATGTAATAAGCTTAAAAGGAAGTTCTAGACACACACAATGAGAGAGAACACAACCCTAAAAAATTTGCTTGTATTCACTCCCCATAAAACTGGAGTGGTTGAAATTAGAGTTGTGCAAAAAGTATGCAAAACTTTAGGTTGTCTTATAAAATCCAAATGCAAGACAGTAGGGCTGTGCAAACTGGCACCATTCCATTTCACCTTGAGTTTTGATGGTTCAAGGGAACAGTGTTTCATCTCAAATTTTATTTTGAGTCGAAACAGCTGTTCTGTTCCACTGAAACAGAGAGGCTGTTTTGAGCCCGTTTCAAGTTTCACTGGGAATGGGAGATCAGACCAGCTAGGCACACTTCCCATCCCCAGTGCTAGGGCATGCAGGCCAGCTGGGATGCTTCTCCAATCCCCATGCTAGATTGGCTGGGGGTGGGAGGCAGCCCAGCTGAGTTGCCTCCCACCCCTGGTGCAATCTAGCATGGGGGTCAGGGAAGCAGCCCGGCTGGACTGACTTCCTATCCCCAGCCTGTGGTCAAAACATTTTGACTTTTGAAATGTTTTGGCCAGCCTTGTTTTGTTTCAAGGATATTTCAAGGGCTTTTGTTTTGTTTCAGTTTTGCTGTTTCAACCTCAAAATTAGTCGAAACAGTGTCAAAATGAAATGGCCAGCAAAATTTCGCCCTACAAGACAGTTTGTCAAAAGATTCATCTACCTCATGAGTAAACCTGGAAGAATCTATAGCATGGCAGAGAGCTTCTCTTCTTGCAGAATTATGCGAGTAAAAAAGGTAAAATGCAAATTTATATTGTTATGGTAACAACATCACTGCACCTAGATTGGACACACGGGCCACACCCAGATGAGCAGGGGAGTGTACTTGCAGTGGCACAAATAGTAGCAACAAATTGTTGCCTCTTTGTGCTGCAGCACATACCCCTGCACATTCCCTTTGCTGTGGGCTGTGTTCAGCTCCTGGCCAGACTCCATGCGCTGTTGGGGGTGCTGGTTGGGGCACACAGTGTCTCAGTGTGGGGCTAGCTGGCAGGCAGCTGCCACACTGAGGTACCCTGTGCCCCAGTCAGCTGGGGAGTGGCATGTGGAGATGGAGGATTAGACAACCCAGGGCTACTAACTCCCCTGTTTCCACATACTGTGCAGCCCTGGAGCTGAGGTACACTGCACCCCAGGCAGCCGTGAAGCTGGTTGGAGGCACTGGGTGGAGTGGCTGGCTGGGGTGCAGTGTGCCTCGAGATGGGGGAGCAGGCAGCCCTGGATGGCTGCTCCCCTATCTCTGTGTGCTCCCCTGTCTCCCTGTGCTCTGTGGCTAGCTGGGGCAGAGTGTCTCCCTGTTTGTCCCAGCACATGCTATTTTCATGTGCCTTTTTTTCCAGGGTCTTTTGGGTGGTTTGTTTGTTTTTTGCTACTGGGAAATAGTGGTAGCAAATCTTGTCCCCACATGGCAAATTAGCAGTGTTGTATATGACTTAACATGCAAAGCGTGTGGTCTGCAGCACCACAAACCATACATGCCTACACACTGACTAATTAGCTCTGCAGTAAAGTACCACTGTTTACACATGCATCCCTATTAGGTCAGAGTAAGCTAATTAACTCTGCCATAGGAGTGTGCTGCCTGACACTAGTACTATCTTACAGTGGAGTTATTTACTCCACTACAATGAATCTGTAGATGGTGACTGGGTCTGGCTGAAGAATAAGGATACTGCAGTGCAGGAGGCTGCCTACTGGCTAGCCCCGCACTGTAGCACTTTTGTGCCTCAGCAGTTCCAGGCTGCACCCCCAGGTCCCCTGCCAGCCAGAGCTGTGGTGCCCTGGCTTAATGTGCTATAGTCCCAAGCACAGATGTAAATGCTGCACCCAGTAGAAATAAAGTTTGTGCCTCCCAGATTATTGTGTTGCACTAATATCACATGTAGACTTGTCCACCGACAGCATCCCCATGAGCAGGGGTGGGTGGTTGCAGTGGGGAAAAGCACAAATTCATGCAATCTGGGTGTGCAGAGCCTGGCTGGCAACCAGATCATGGCTCTTGCCTGCTAGGCTCCAGTTTCTGGCTGTGCATGCTGCTGCCACAGGCACTGCTCCACATTTTTCCTGTGCCCTTTTTTTGATACTGCAATTTCCCAGTTTCTGAATTTGGCTCCATACTGCAAATATGCAGCATGGCAAAGAAAATCATGTGCACAGGGTGCATTTTGCAGTGCCTCAAAAACCTCTGAGGCATCACAAAAGGCATGTGTATGCTCATGTGGAAACAGCCACTGGATGCATCTACACATGCCATTCAGGTGATGCTCTAAAGTCCCGCACAGTTTGGGTCAGTCAGCTGCTCCTAGGCACTGCATCTACATGTGTGCTTGGGACTGCAGCACTTTGAGTGGGGGCAGTGCAGCCCTGGGCTGGCAGGGAGGTTGCAGGGGCCAGACCTGGGTTCTGAGTGATGGTGTCAGGAGGTGGAGGGGCTGATTGAGGCAGGCAGTGCCCACACTTCAGCACCTTTGTGCCCCAGCCATCCCCATCTATTCATGCACCATCTGTATGTACATTTCATCAAAGTTAGTACTCTGTCATAAGATAATACTATCTTACAGCGGAATCAATTATTTTTTTTACTGCACCTTAATGATGATGCACATTTAGATGTAATTCTTCACTGTGGAGCTAAGTAGTCAGCTCCACCAGAAAGCACACATGTAGATACACCCACTGATTCTTGAATAGGGTACCTGTATCCAGTGTAGTTTATGTCACTTTGGAAGAAATTTAGCTAAGCTGAAAACAGCCTTTTTATTTTGGAAAAGAGATGAACTCAGAAAATTATACTCTTATAACTATATCAGTACAGTTTTAATTTATACTGGTATAGTACTGCCAGTAAATTTCCTGATATAAGACAAGCCCACAGAAAGAACAGAAAAGGCCATGGCTTCACAAAGCTAGCAAATAAACCATCCCTGTGATTTGGAGCGTGCACACATAAGAGAGAAGAAAATTCACAAAACAATACATGCAAAGCAAAATCAGAAGCAAAAATGCACATGAAACCTTGGAACTAATTCTAGAAGTTTTATGTACTTATAGTTAAAACCACAGATGCTTTCTTTGACAACATATCCTGAAGTACCCATCAGACAGAAAGACTGATCATAACAGGTACTGACCCATCACCGCTCCCTTTAGGCTCAATCTATAAATTGCAGTGGTAATGGCACAGATCTTTTTGTGCCAAATCTCAGAGAAGGGAGAATATTGGTTCAGACTGAAGCAACCCAACATTAGTTTTAAAATAAAGCTTGGGTTTGTCCTATTTATCAAATTGTTTATACAGGCACAGTCAACACTCTTTTAAAGGAGGAAGGTGAAAGGGGTTCTTGATAAAAGGTTTTCTTGCTTCTGCTAAACTAACAGTGAATGAGGAAAGTTGTGAATATTTATTTCAAGGCAACAGACTACAATATTTACAAGTCTACCCATATGTGATAGTTTTAAATTCAAAACTGAATGAATATTGTGTGGGATGGAAACTAACGTTATGGAATCTGAACCAAGGCTACATTTATATTTCACTTTAATGCTCTAGCTGTTTAATCAAAATATGAATAAAAGGTCTAAAAGACCAACACGCAAAAATATCATAGTTCTAGAATTTAGCCTTAGCTTCCTATTGTCAACCAATTACTGTGTAATTTTTTCCCTGTGACTGAATAACTAACTGTTAGCAAATAATGAAAAGGCAATTACAGCAGAGCTTTGTTCATATTACCCTCTTCATTTTATTCAGGCTATAATTATTGTCAATGCTGGAGGCTTACTGTACCATGTAAGTGGCACCAGGGAAGAAAATGGAATGGGCTGGTGCATGGAAAATTGCAAATGTCACAGCTACCTTCATCATCACCGTTGGACTTCCGAGATTAAAAAAATAAGCAGCAAAAAGCTCTCCATGTGTGTTTTGCAAATTCTTTACCTCAAGCTGTTGCAATGGCTGAGGAACTGGTAGCAGGGGGAAAAAAATTCAAATACTGTTTCTTTTTTTTTCTTTTTCTTTTTTTTTAAAAGATTTTTATTATTATTTAATTCCCAAAGGGCAGCGCTTTCTGCCACACGATGCCTGGAAACAAACTCATGGTAATATTCTTTTAGCTGTGCTTTTCATTAATGGTCTCCATCTCTCCATGCTGTTCTATAGTGGGGAGTGGCATATAAATGATGTATTTTATGGGTTTTGATCTTTATTTCTGTGCTACATATGGACACGTCCCAAGGAAAATGACCTGTATGTACAGATTTAGTGTGCTATGTTTACTATCTGACATTGACCATTTATAATGCATTGTTTCCCTGAGCTTTTAGTATATATCAGAAAATGATGGATACAAATCAGAAATGTGGTATTCTGGTTGTATCATTTTAGGAAATATATAGCTCTGTCATTCATCTAGTTCCCTTTTTTCCCTAGATTTTTGTTCACAAGAGGAAAAAAATAATGAAACGATAGTTCATACATAATAACAACCACCACCACCACAACATATTTATATGTTTACCTTTAAAATCCCAGGTAAACCAGCCAAATATTTTTTGTTTCATTTTGTTTTGCTTTAACATAAAAGGAAGGCATACAGACAGTAATATAATGTATGCTATTTGAACAGTATTGATTGGTATTAAGCCTTCCTCCATACTGACTTGTAAGTTTTTTCATCATTTTATGTATTAATATTTTTCAGATCTAGTATAATAGAATACAGGTATTTCCATATTTCCACAAATCAAGCCACTTCAGAGGCTTTAATGAACCTTTGGGTGTTGTTGCATATCAACCATAACCATTCTTTCAATGCTGTGTGCTGCCCTTCATGGTTGATATGCCATACATTCAACATTAATAAGGTAAATACAACAATTACCATCTTAGATATAAATATTTCTTCCACTGTTAGGTCTGATACTTGGCTGCTTGGTAACTCATAGTGCCTGACATCTCCAGGGCTAAGTACAGACAGTCAAAAAGCCCAAGGCTGAATCGATTCAATATTTGCAGGTTAGTCTAAACTGCATAGATTAAACCGATAAGCAAGTGAATAAACATTCACTTTTGATTTTGGAAATGCAGCTACATTCCTTCAGCAGCCCAGGCCAGAAGCCAAAGAGTGCTAAAACATACCTCCTGGCTCAGCTGGAGCAGATAGTTTGAGCCAAGGCCTACAAATATAAAAAACCTAAGCAGTCTCCTCATAATTTAGCTATTATATGAAAGACAAATTCAGCTGTTAATTCATTTCAGTAGAACTGAACTGAACTGAAGAGATTTTTAAGTGAAGAACTCAAATTGTATACAGACAGAACAAGGGCAATTCTTTATGCAGTTTCAACTGGTAATACTTTGGGGCCTTTGTGGTCTCTGGTCATTTTCTCAGTTCTCTATGAAACAGAAACCTATTTTTTTTCAGCTCAAGAGAGACTGCATCTCACATTAAATCCTAATTTATAACTAGTTTGTCATTTTTAGATCCTGAATAATATCATAAACTTTGGGGATTACAGAAGTAATAATGACCAGAACCCAAGCAATTTAAACCTGCTGTGCTAATTACAGAGTAAAAAGTCTTTTAAAATAACATCTCTATCCCAGTAAAATAAAGACCTTTCAAACTACTATGAATTCCTGCAAGCCCCCAAATCCTTTTTCTTCCCATTTCCCTGCAATGAGACACAGGATGTTGTGCTATAGTGATGCACATCATAAAGCCTATTCAGCTTACCCAGCATCATATTTGGAAAATAATCTGATCACCTTTTACTTTCATATATCTTCTTAAATAATAAAATAACTGATTTATTAAAAAATGTGGTATGATGTCAGTGTGAATTAATGTTTCCCATAGGCATACTAATAAGCTCCATGACATAATAACTTGTTATACTACACCACTGGGACCTTAAAATTATTCCAAAGATAACATAACACAACACTTGAAGCAGCAGGGAACTTCCAGAGTACTTTTAGATGTTTTACAGTGTTACTTATTTTTGAATTGCTTGGAAAAACTAAAAGGAAACAGAATATTTAAAATTGGAAGTACTGTAGTTTGAAAATGAGTCCATTCCAAATTGTGAATGTGCACAGGAGATTAATGTCAATGTTTAAAAGAAAAGAAAGCAGCAGCAAAAGATAGAAGTTACTAAATGAATTTTCTAAACCAACTTATTTTAAAAACTACTGCACGTTTGCAGGCTTGTTCTTTTAAAGCCTCATAACCCAGCCAAATGAAAAAAGATTTTCATTGTAGTACCAACTTTATAAAATTCCCATATAAACTCACACGGAAAGTTGCATTGAGAAAGTGCTAAGGAAACATTGCAGATTTGGTCTTTACAAGGATTCATGTAGCCCTTTTATGGGAGCCCTTTTGCTACAGTCAGTGACCAACATTCCAGTCACCTTCCCTCCTGGCCCGAGTTTGGATCAATTCACAGTCCACTTCCAAAAGCTCAAATACTTGGGATTTATGTAGGACTGGCATCTACTATGAAAGTAAAGGAGGCTCTGCTTCATTCAGTATGCATGAAAATGTGTTCAGTGAGGCAGAGGTCTGTAGGAGCCCTTGCTTTATTAGGTGTGCAGTCTTGGGTAGGACAGTCCACATCATTCATTATTTAGTAGTCAAAATTATACAAATTATATTTATTAAATTATCCTCTTTTCATATCATCTTTTTTTTAAATCAGCTGTCATTCTATTCAGTTTAGTTTCCTACTTAATATCTGCTTGGTCTTGCTGAAAATTACATGCTAGAATTCTTTGTTTGGTATCATTTCCCTTAATTTCTTGGAGTAAAGTGTATCCCTAACCACTGCTTCCCAGAAAACTCTACATTGTACTTAACTAATGTTAGAAATGAATATTCCATGCAGAAAATGCTAACCTTTGATCCAGACACATCTCTTTAGTAAGTGATCCTGTTGTGCTACTACCCTTTGATCATGCGCACAGAAATTGGAACCACTTGCAAAAGTATAGCTTGAGATTTGCACATAAACCAGACACGATGGGATATCTTACAGAATGCCATTTTAGAACAGAGTATTTACAGAGATCTAATTGGGTGACAGCGTATGTGCTATAACCATAGCCATCATGAATCTGAAACACTGGGTGAACCTGCACATTGACAAAAGCTGGTAGAGGAGCATAATGGTATGACTAGAAAGCAAGCAGCTCCAGAATGAACACAGTAAATGATATCAGGTTACTAGTTATCAAAGGTGGAGTGGCAATAGAAGCTATGAAAGCAACATAATCCATGAAAGATTCTGTTTCCCATTCATTCACTGAACTATTTCAAGATCATGGGAATCTGCAACAGCCATGCGAAGCCATTTTCCACACTGAACCTAGAACACCTGGTGAGTTCTTTGTAGTCTCTGCCAAGTAACTATCTTGAAAAGGAAGGATATACATTTAGAGAGTGTAATCTGAAAATGTCAGATGCAGACCACTACTGTTATAATAGCCCAGCATGGTGACGTAGTGAAAATGAGTACAATAGAATGAAAGCTTTGAGCTCGTTATGGGACCAGGGAGAAATAATGGAGAGAATGATACATAAAGGGAAATATTTTAAGAGCATGCAAATCTATGGAAGCAATGACAAAATATAGTAGAACATTTGAACAGAGAATGCTACCAAGATAATTTTGGAGTTAATTGTGTGGCTTGCCCCTTTCAATGCAAAAGATATTTGCAACATATAACTGAAGTAATGAATTATATAACACCACAATTTTTATTATTTCTAAAGGGCATAGAACTGTAGTATCATTTAAAAAATGTCACCAATTCATTACATGACATAATACTTTGCCTTGGCCCAAAAGGTTCCTAATCCTAAAAAGAAGAAAAATCAACACTGAAGCCCAGATGCAAAGTCCTCCCACACAAACAGGAGACTTGAAGCAGGAAAAAAAACACTTGAAGCGGGAGGAAAAAAACTCGTCTCAAGAAAGAGACATGTTTGTTTGTTTTAGCAGTCTAACACAAAGTACATTTCCTTCGTAAAAGCCACTGTTCTTTAGGCCACTCAAACTAGATTTTCAAAGCAAAATAAGCAAACAAAAGTCTATATCTTGTAGCAATCTCACAGGGAGAGTAGAAAAGCCTTCTCCTGGGAGCAGCAATTTTCCTGGAAAATTTCCCTCTTTTCACAAATTTTGTGAAAATTAAGTACTGCTGTCCGGCGTCTTTCATAGTAGCTAGGGTCAGGAGGGACCTGAACAGATCATCTAGCCCTAACTCCCTGCCACAGGCAGGAATGAATGCTGGGTTCACAAGACCCCAGACAGGTGATCATCCAATCCCCTCTTGAATTTGCCCAAAGTAGGAGCGAGGACCACTTCCCTGGGAAGATGGTTCCAGATTTTGGCTACCCTAACTGTAAAAAATTGCCTTCTGATCTCTAACCTAAACCTATTCTCCATCAGCTTATTGCCATTGTTCCTCATCACCCCAGGTGGTGCTGGGGAGAAAAGGGCTCTACCTATTTGCTGTTGATCTCCCCTGATGAGTTTGTAGGCAGCCACCAGGTTCCCCCTCAGCCTCCTCTTGCTGAGGCTGAACAGGTTCGGGTCCCTCAGTCTCTCCTCATAGGGCCTGTCCTGCTGCCCTCTCACCAAGTGGGTGGCCCTCCTCTGAACCCTCTCCAGGCTGGCCACATCCCTCTTGAAGCGCGGCGCCCAGTACTGGACACGGTACCCCAACTACATCCTGACCAAAGTCACATGGGGGTGGGAAATCACCTCTCTGGACTGGCTTAAGATGCATCACTGGATGCATGACAAGGTATGGCTGGCCTTGCTGACTGCAGTCTGGCATTGGCAGCTCATGTTCATCTTGGAGTCATTATTGACTCCAAGATCCCTTTCCACCTCCGTGCTTTCAAGAGAGGAACTCCCCAGCCTATACGTATGTATGCTGTGGATTCCTTCTCCCAAGGTGCAGCACCCTGCATTTGTCTACATTGAACCCCATCCTATTCTCATCTGCCCACTTTTGTAGTCTGTCTAAATCTATTTGCAGCCTGTCTCTCCCTTCAAGTGTGTCCACCTCACTCCACATCTTAGTGTCATCAGCAAACTTGGACAGTGTGCTTTCCACCCCTTTGTCCAAGTTGCTGATGAAGATGTTAAACAGTGCAGGCCTGAGGACCAAGCCATGGGGTACCCCACTGCTCACATCTCACCAGGTTGAGTATAACCCATCCACCACAACTTTCTGGGTGCGCCCCATCAGCCAATTTTTTACCCATCTGACTGTGTAGGCATCAAGGCCACAGTCACTTAATTTATTGATGAGACTGGGATGAGAGACAATGTCAAAGGCCTTCTTAAAGTCTAGAAAGACTATGTCCATGGTGACACCATCATCCAAGGATTTAGTCACCCAGTCATAAAAGGCAACCAGGTTGGCCAGGCAGGACCTGCCTTTGATGAACCCAGGCTGATTGCCCCTGAGCATGATCTCCACTGCTGGCCCCCCACACATGTGCTCCTTGATGATTCGCTCCAAGATCTTCCCTAGCACTGAAGTGAGGCTTACAGGCCTATAGTTACCTGGGTCCTCCCTCCTACTTTTCTTGAAAATTGGGACCACATTAGCCAGTTTCCAATCTCCCAGCACCTGGCCAGATGACCATGAATGCTCATACAGCCAGGCTAAGTACTCCGCAATGACCCCTGCCAGCTCCCTCAACACCCTTGGGTGGAGGGCATCTGGACCTGCAGATTTAAAAATGTCTAGCCCTTCCAGAAGAGAAGGCCTAGACATTTCCTCTTCAGCTTCTTTGGACTCCAACTTCCCAGGCACACATTTTTTAATCTTCATTAAGGAAACTGAGACAAGAGACCACCTTGATCGTAAAAAGCCTGGTTTGGAACTTGAAGAGCTTGTAACTTCCATCAGAGTAATATATTTAGCAAAGGGGCAGAGTTTTTTTTTTTCTTAACTTCATGGGGAGAGCATGAACATTCATTCAGCAGGATTCATCTATCAGATAAAAGATTAATTGAGTGCCATCACTTCAAAAGTATCAATTACTTCTGCAAATGGTTCCATAGAAAAGCTGAAATCATAAAATTCTTTGTATAAAGTTACAGACCCAGTCAAACTCTGATAGGTTCTTTTGGGGGTGAAGAAAAGGAACTGTGGTAAAATTTCAAATATTTAATCTTCAAGGGTTTCTCAGATGTGTAGCTTTTAAGCTTCAGAGAAATTTGCACCAGCAGAACTCATTTTTTTTACTGGGAGGTGGGGAAGAAAAAACCCCCAATCAATTTTCATGTAAAAGGAAATAATTCAAGATGCACTTTGCAGTGCATACGAGTCCCAGGCCAGACTGCATTTCACTTGGTCTTATGGGGATTGAGTAACTAAGACATGGCCCAATAGGGGAAGACGGAGCACATTTATTTCTAAGAAAGGCCCAGAAGGCCAAAGGAATCAAATGAATGAAGTGGGACCTTTTAAGAGACAGTCTGTCTGCCCTGGGCCCCAGCCCCATGCTATCAACACCCCATAAGCCCAGTCACAACCCCAGCCCTGCCCACCCATCTGAATCCTGGACACTGCTCCCTGCCCACCCACAGCCACATTCCATCTGCCCAACTGAGTGTGCCCTGCCCACATGGGTCTCTGGCTAGTCTTCATGAAGACCCTGCCTGCCCCTTCATTCAGCACCCCAAGTGCAGTGCCTGGGCACCAAGGCAGCAAGGCAGAGGCCAGTGGCAACACTGGCAGTGGCAGCCAGAAGTAGCCACTGCTGCCAGGGCTCCTGAAAAGCCATGGCTGCCCATCCCTGGGTTAGGGGCTATGGAGTAATGAAGAAAGTCAGCCACTGAAGCAAAATGAATGAAGTAAACCCCACAAAATAAAAGGAAAGAAATAAAAAAGGAAAATAAATAACAATGAAAAAAGTCTCATGTGCCAATGAATTAGGATTGGGTTGGATGGGCTTGGAGAACTGGTTAGCAGGACCCAACTGGTGCCCCATGATAGGTGGCAGCCTGTGGTTGACAAATGTAGGTGAATAGTCGCTGGCAGCTTGCATAGGGTTGCATCCCCTCGGGTGGGAGGGACAGTTGACTTGGTGCCAGTACTACCCACTGGGCAGTAGAGTTCAGGGTTGAAAAGTTTATCCAGACAGAACAGGACATGAGGGCAGGGGATGGTACATCCCAGAATGCTGGAGGACTGCAAATTGGTCGTTTTATCTCTTCAGAAGAGTTACACATTACTGTAACACAAGCTGGGTAACAGTTCAAAGATAAACCTCACCCAAAGTGGTATAACTAAGAGGCCTAAAGAATGCTAGTTTTCATGCTTTAATGTGCAGACACTCCAATATTAAGAACTCTTACCATAGCCCAAGGGTAGCATGCAACAACATCTTTAGATCATACTAAATCTGATATTAAGCAAGGTTAAAGTTAGAACAGGCTGTGACACAGTCACTCATTAAGAGTTAATACTATTTCTTGCTTGTACAACTCTGACTTGCCTCCGTCCTGCCATCTGGACAGCTATCACCCAGAAGATGTGCTTGTTGTAGTGGCCCATTTTGAACGGTAAAAGTGTGTTCTCCTGGCCTCAGATGACCAGGTCAGCCACCTAGTCTGCCCTCCAGCTGGGTCTCCGGTGCTGGCCCTGGGCAGGCTTCTCTGCCTGCATTTCACCATTCATCTCACCAGCAGAGATCCTGGTGTTCCCGGTTTAAAAACTGCAAATTGATGCCAGGACCCCAGGTGACAGCCAGTGGTCCACTGTTGCCTGAAGATGCAGCCTGAAAACCAGGCCCGCAACATGCAGCACAGTTGGTGCTGAGTCTGAGGCAGCCAGGGCCATGCCACACTGCAGGGGGACTCTGCCAGCAGTGGACCCTGAGCTCCCAATGGCTGCTGATGCTGCTGAGTGGGGGAGGGGCTGTGCATCCTGTGGGGGGAGGTGGGCAGCGGACCCACCCCTCCTGAGCAGTTCTCTGCCACCCCCACACAGCCCCCACCACTGTCCCCTCCACCCCCACATACCTTCTTACCTGGGATGGTGCCTGGGTCCAGATCATGCTGCAGGTGTGTCTGTGTGAGAGAGAGAGAGATGGGGGTGAGGGTGGAGGAGCATTCTGGGTAGGAGAGGCCACCAGAGCTGGGCTTAGAACCCCCTCTGTCCCTCTAGAGCCACAAGTACAGGGGGAGGGCAGCTTGGAAGGGAAGGGCCTTGACTAGCCCATTCCCTGAGCCCCAGTCAAGGGCTTCCCAGAAATGGCATGAGGATCACTGGGGCCTGGGCACAGCTGCAGGGAGCAGAACAGGAAAGGCTGGCTCATGGGTGACTGCTGCCTCTTGAACCAGCGAGCCAGTTGTGCTGATGGGGGGTGGGGTCCCTCCGTGGCTGATCTCACTCATCAAAAAGCAGCTGCACTCCTTCCAGAAGTCCCGCAGCCACTTGCGGAAGTGGTGCAGCTGCTTTTGCTGGTGGCCCCACTCCTTGGCTGGCACTCTCAGACAGGGCACTGGCACTCCTGCTTGCTCCCCTGCCTGTCACCTAAAGAGGGAGTGTGGCCTGACAGGGGGTGCACCAGCCCTCTCAGGGGGTGCACGTGCATCCTCTATGTGTTGCCACTGGGCTGGCTGCTCAGAGCCACAGAGCAGCTGGTGAGACAGCTGTAGCTGGACCCATGTCCTGGTGCTGGGGTGGAGCTGCTGCTGAGAGGAAGCTAGCGGGGCAGGCAGGGGTTGCGAGTCATGAGTGAGTGGGCAGGGTGGGAGGATAAGAGTGAGGGGCAAGGGCAAGAAAGTGGCATTTCAATGTTGCTCAGCATTCCACATTCTGGCGAGCAAAGTGGGCAGGGGCAGCTCTGATGTTTCTATGGTTAAAAAACAAAAACAAAAGCAAATACCAAAGTGTATATATATTTAGAAATTTTATGATAATGATAGAGGTACTGGTAGATTTCCAAATTGCTTTAAAATTATAAATATATCAGTAAAACATTGCCCAACTGATCTCTCTATATATAGTATTTGGGGTATTTTAATGAGAGAATTTGGGTTTCTTATGAAAGAATTTGCAATTTTTAAACCGGGAACACCAGGATCTCTGCTGGTGAGATGAATGGTGAAATGCAGGCAGAGAAGCCTGCCCAGGGCCAGCACTGGAGACCCAGCTGGAGGGCAGACTAGGTGGCTGACCTGGTCATCTGAGGCCAGGAGAACACACTTTTACCGTTCAAAATGGGCCACTACAACAAGCACATCTTCTGGGTGATAGCTGTCCAGATGGCAGGACGGAGGCAAGTCAGAGTTGTACAAGCAAGAAATAGTATTAACTCTTAATGAGTGACTGTGTCACAGCCTGTTCTAACTTTAACCTTGCTTAATATCAGATTTAGTATGATCTAAAGATGTTGTTGCATGCTACCCTTGGGCTATGGTAAGAGTTCTTAATATTGGAGTGTCTGCACATTAAAGCATGAAAACTAGCATTCTTTAGGCCTCTTAGTTATACCACTTTGGGTGAGGTTTATCTTTGAACTGTTACCCAGCTTGTGTTACTCTTCTGAAGAGATAAAACGACCAATTTGCAGTCCTCCAGCATTCTGGGATGTACCATCCCCTGCCCTCATGTCCTGTTCTGTCTGGATAAACTTTTCAACCCTGAACTCTACTGCCCAGTGGGTAGTACTGGCACCAAGTCAACTGTCCCTCCCACCCGAGGGGATGCAACCCTATGCAAGCTGCCAGCGACTATTCACCTACATTTGTCAACCACAGGCTGCCACCTATCATGGGGCACCAGTTGGGTCCTGCTAACCAGTTCTCCAAGCCCATCCAACCCAATCCTGACATCAGGCTGGGCCTGGTGCTGCCTTCATGAATCAGGCCTGGCCCAACAGTCCATGGGGCACTTGTAGGCAGGACCCATCCTGGCCCGATGCACAGCCCCTCCATGTGGTTCTGGGACCCTGGGTGACAGCCAGAGTGACCTGGCGCTGCCCAAAGGTGCATGGCTCTGAGCCAGGTTGGGCCCACAACATGCAGCACAGGCAGCACTAGGTCTGAGGCAGCTGAGGCTGTGCTGCACCACAGGGGGGCTCTGCCAGCAGTGGACCCTCAGATCGGGGGGGGGGCAGGTATCAGGAGACCCACCCCTCCTGAGCAGTCCCCCTGTTCCCCCACAGCCACGCCCCCAGTTCTCTCCACCCCCACTTCCCTACTTACCTGGGACGGTGCCTGGGTCCAAGTCATGCTGCAGGCTTGCCCTACTTGTATTTGCCCCACCATGCTGAGGCAGCTTGCTGGGGCAGCAGGGGCACAAGGAAGCCATAGAGACACTCTGGCCGGATGCCAGTGCATCTCTGTGGAGGACTCAGCCTCCGGTTGCCTCAGGGCATGCTATAGGGGTGTGCCTTGCCCTGCTTTTTTTCCCATGGGTTTTTTGTTTTTTGGGGGGTATTTTATACTGGATTTACAGGTATCAAATTTAGAGCCCATGCTGCAAATATGCAGCATGGGAAACAATTTTTTGTTCCCAGCATCTCCAACTGTTTTGAGACACCACAACTGGCATATCTGCACTCATCTGGATGTGCCCTTGGGCTCTATCCTTACTGAAGAACTGCTGGGAGCAGTTTATCCTGGGATGCTGGAGGACTGCAAATTGTTTACTTTATCCCTGTGAAGCAGACTAAAGTTACCCTAATGCAAGCTAGGTAGCACAGCTCAGTTAACACTCACTTGAAGTTGTGTAACTTTGAAATCCTCCGAGGGAACTCAGCATGAGTTAATGAGCTTTAACATGTGGGACCTTTTCTTTTCAGTGTCTTTAGTTTGGTCTAAGTGTAATGTGTAACTTTACCGTTACTGGGCCTGTCCACACATGCAAGCACGTGCACTTGCAACAGCTCAAATAGAAGAGGTACAAATTTGAGCCGGGGCATGCACTTTGTTGTGCAGCAAATTGTGCCACTTGGGGCAAAATAACCCTGCCTGGCTCCTCCCAGATCTGCAGCCAGGGGGAGCTAGAGCCTGAGGCCATCACCTGTGTTGTCCCCAGCAGTATAAAAACCTGCCCTGGCTAGCAGCTTCAGGGTTACTTGACCTCAGAAACTTCTGGGCAAACTAGCCCCTTATGTCAGCTAGACTACTGAAGCAGCATCCCAAATTCACTTTTTAAAAATACCACAAAATCCACATTCTTCCACAATTAGAACAAAAGGGGGTGGGAACTGATTAGATGAACAATGTTTTATTGCTATATTTACAATGTTAAAGAAATTTGGAAGCCTACCAGTGTCTCTAGCATCATAAGAAAATAAATCCTAAATATCTACATGTTTTAATGTTTTCTTTGGGTTTCCTTATCACATGATGGGTGTGAGATGGGGGTATGTGGGGTTTGCAGGAAGGGGTGGGAAGGGAGGTGGGAGGATGTGGAGAAATTTGAGTCACTGTGTGGGTAGGTGTGGGGGGACTGTGGGTGTGGGGGCTGCTTTTTTTTGTTCCTACACGTGCTTCTTGTGGCATCTCAAAAGGGGTTGAGATGCTGCAAGAGGCACACGCAACTTGTCTGGAATTGCCCACTATCTACTATTCATAATGCTTGACTTCCATGGTACATAATCAATGGGAGCATTGTTGTTTTTTTTATGTGGATGGGTGTAAGATATTGCACATGGCTTCATATTAAGTCCACATAGGTTCCCATCACTACAGGTTTATATTCCCACAGTTTGTCCTTTTTATAGCTAAAAACTGTAGCTTACAAGTGAAAAAATACCTGCATGTTTTCAATGGAGTCACATTGCTTGGAAACAGTGCAGTGGAATGAAGTGTCATGCCCTCCAATTATTGAAAGAATTAATAAAGATCGTTCCAAAGTAAATATGCAACAGTTGCCCAGGCAGGCTTACCTCATACTATTAACCTGCTCTTCAATGTTAAAAAACAGTACTGACACAGCAAGACACAGAAGATGATGAGCAATCTCACAGACTGCTTTAATTTTTCATCATTGATTTTCTGTTTAGTACACAGTGAACAGCTTCGGGATTAAGATGATTTTCATTCATAAATATTTTTGGATACAAGAACCCAAGTCAATTGTCATTTAACCTCTGAGAATTAAAACTTGCTATCCAGTGAAAAAATATTTCTCTTCATGAAATGAATGTGGGTCAAGAATAGTGGTTCTCAACCTTTTTCTGACTCAAGGTACCCTCAGGGGACCTCTCAAAAAATGCCAATTCTTGGCTTTCACTCATTTTTTGACTACAGAAAAATAATACAGCAATTCTTCTGTTGCAAAGAACTCAGCAAGACCACAATAGTTCAAGATGATTTTAACACTGCGGATTCCTATTTGAAACCTCTGTGCTTACCGTGTGAATCACGTATAATAGGGATGTGTGAAGCTTTGGTCCCTGATTCGAGTCAGTGGAAATTTGGCCCAATTTAGTGGCCAAATCTTTGAATCCAAATTGAATCAGAGGACCCTTTAATCTCTCCAAATCACATCAGAACCCTCCAAATCAATTGGGAGAGATTCAGAAAGATTCAGTGATTTGGACATAGACACAGCTTTAAATGTTTTTTCTACATACCTCAGGGTACCAGGTGGCTCATGAATGCTGTGATGCTGGGGCAGATGGAGTGCCCCAAAGGAGTAAAGGGGGCTCCCCAGTGCACTTGGCAGCAGACCCAGAAGTGGAACATAAGCACTTCCAGTCCACTTCCAGGTCTGCTGAAGAGCACATAGAGGGGTCCCCCACGGCCCCCTGGTTTGGTGACTGGTGCCTCCTGGGCCTAGGGAGGCACTAGGGATCCACCCGTGGCTGATCACCAAGCTGGGGGAGCATGGGGGGGGTAGACTCCCAGTGCAGTCCCCGACAGACCCAGAAGTGGATCCCCCAGGATCGCAGCATTCACAAGCTGCCTGGTACCTTGAGGTATGTAGAAAAAAACATTTAAAGCTGTGTCTATGTCCGAATCACTGAATCTTTCCTAATCTCTCCACTTCTGGGTTCGCCACCGAGCACATGGGGGGAAGGGGGACCATGCTCCTGTGGGACGCTCCATCCGCTGCAGCATCATAGCATTCATGAGCCATGCCTTGAGGTATGGAGAAAAAACATTTAAAGCTGTGTCTAAGTCCAAATGCTGATTCTCTGAATCAGCATCGAATCTTCAGATTCAGCTGAACCAAATCAGGGACAGTGATCCAAATCAATGAATCATATAACTGCCTCTGATTTGGGCCAAATCCAAATCTGAATTGAATAGGGCCTGTTAAGTTTTCACACCTAACTGTTAATATCGTGTGGCACCCCCAAGATACCCTTTAAAGGATCTGGCTTCACCCTGTTTGAGAATAACTGGTCTAGAAGAATAAGTTACAGGTAAAGGCCCTGTTGCTCATGCTACCTTGATCCAAAACTCTTCTGAGATCCATGTAGAACTTTCTATTGACCTAGAAAACTCAAGAAAGCATATAACGAATATCCATGCTGCAAACATGAGATGGGTGAACCTCACCAATTACATTAAATATGTTATAATAAAATTTTGAATGATACTCTAGACCAGAGGTGGGCAAAATGCAGCCCACGGGCTGGATGCAGCCTGCCAGGCCATTCTATCCAGCCTGTGGGGCACCTAAAAAATTTAGAAAATTAATATTTATCTGCCCCTGACTGCCTGTCATGCAGCCCTCAATGGCTTGCCAGAACTCAGTAAGCAGCTCTCAACCCAAAATAATTGCCTGCCCCTGATCTAGACCTTAATTGATAATCTGAATCTACAAATATTTATTCAAGATCTCAAAAAGAATTTGTTTCAAAAATTCTAACATTCCTTGAACCACTGCAGATTATATATTGACTGACTCACTGTCGCGAACAATGATTAGTATTTTCTCTTCTCTCTCTTTGCATGTTTCTCCTTTTGCCAGGGAAATATGCTGTGTTTTTCAAGTTGTATGCACAATGACAATTGCCCTTGAAGCATTTGTCCTATCTTGTACAAACAGAGGTTAAAAAGCAAAGTACTTTGGGAAACATTCATAGAGATTTTGAATATTATAACAGATAAGGAGTAACTGAAATTTAAAAAAAACACTGCACCATAACCTCTTTAAGAAATATTATTATATTTCATGAGTAGCAGCATCAAAATAAATTTTCAATCCCACTATTCTAGATTCTCATAAATAGGAATGGTACACACTCTTGTAAGGCAAAACAGATTCAAAATGCACTACAGTAGATGAATTTAAAACTACAGTAGAAGATGGAGACTCAGCCTGTTGAATTTATTCCATATTCAAAAGATACCCACAATTAGCTAATACAGATGTAATGACCTAAATTCCTTAAAATCTCACTAACAGATTCCCTGTCTCCAGCAGTTCAGGATAGTCATGTCAGCAAGTGCAAGCAGTCAATGCTGCCGGTTGATCTTTAAGCCAGAAATTGTCACAAATTGTGTTTCTGCATGTTTTACTAAAATAAATCCAAGCCTAATCTGAACCTTATTCCATCTCAAAACCAAAGCAAGTCCTTGAAAAACTGTTTGACTAAAAGAGGTTTTTAAGAAACATCAGAAATGTTGGCAGTAGCAAAGAAATGAGAGTCATTAGACTTTTATATTATTGCAAATATTTTAAGTATTAACATCTACATATGATAGTCTTTTTACATGAACTGCTTTTTTCCTACACTAACCACTAGTACATATGTATTATAAGTATTTATTTTCTGAAAATGTCCTGATAACAGCTACAAAATGGCCTATATCTCCCTGGAGATGAATTATTAGAAGTTTTAAAAATGAGCATTGACTAAAAGTTATCACTACCTAATGCCAGAGATACCAATTTATTTCTTTATAAATAAAAGAGGAAATAACTACGGCTACATAGTTGTATTAAATTAATTTGGGATTTTCAAACACCAACCACCATATCTTAATACTGAATGTAAAAAATATATAAACACAGATGGAATAAAGACTAGGCCAAACAGTGAGTATTAGGGCTGTGTGAAGCTTTGGTCCCTGATTTGATTCAGTGGAGATTCAGCAGCCGAATCTCTGAATCCAAACTGATCAGGAGGTTCTTTAATCTCTCTGAATCAAATTGGAACTCTCCAAATTGATTCAGGGAGATTTAGAAAGATTCGGTGATTCGGACATAGACACAGCTTTAAATATTTTTTCTACATACCTCAAGGTACCAGATGGCTTGTGAATGCTGAGATGGTGGGGGGGGCTGGAGCATCTCACAGGAGCGGGGTGAGGGGGGGTGCACTCCCCAGCGCACTCAGCAGCAGACCCGGAAGCAGACCAGAAGCATTTCCAGTTCACTTCTGGGTCTCCTGGGGAGCATGCAGGGGGCCTCCCCACACCCCACACCCCCTGGCTCAATGACTGGTCCCTCCTGGGTCTGGGGGTTACTGCAGTCCCCCTGTAGCTGATCACTGAGCTGGGGGTGTGCTGGGAGCCCCCCCGGCACACTTGGTGGTGGACCCAGAAGTGGACCCCACTCCTATGGGATGCTCCATCCACCCCAGCATCACAGCATCCACGAACCATGCCTCATACCTCAAGGTATATAAAAAAAACATTTAAAGCTGTGTCTTCAGATTAAGATTTAGCTAAATTGAATTTGGGACAGTGATCCAAATCAACGAATTGAATCACTGTCCCCAATTCGGGCCAAATCCAAATCAAATATGGGCTGTTTCACATACCCCTAGTAAGTATCACCACCTTCCAGCCTTCGTGTTGTTGTGAAAGCCAGAACACAGGGGTCCCTGAAAGCCAGGGGCTGCACTGAAGTCAACAGACAAACACTGCTATTAACTAGCTCAGCATCTGGCTTAGTATGTCTATTTTGATATACTTGCTACTGTGGGCTCCACAATTATTTCAGCATGATTCCTGTCCTTAAATCTCTTCTTTAGACCATAACACTGAATACGCTGATGTTCAACATGAAGTGATATGATCTGTTCCTGTCAATAAAAGAATCTCATTTTAAAAAAGAATGATATCAAATATCCCCAAGCTACTTCAAGTGCTTGCATTTTAGTAGGCACAATCTTGGTGTCTTAAAAATACTACCAGACCATTGAGCTGCTACTCCACTGAACAACACTCCATTTTTTGTAAAAAAGTTGCAGAACAGATGGGATTGGAAGATTCTAGTAATATACTTAGATCTTACTGACTGTGTTCAGCCTCTTTCTGGTCTCCCAATTTGTCTGCTCCTGTCCTCCATTTAACTGTGATGAAGACCTCAAGAACGGTTTCAACTTGCATTCATTACTTCCCCTCTGTTCTTTCCATGGCAATACCCTTGCTAAAAAAAGATTAGTAATTTTTCTAATGACTCTTATAGTCACATTTCAGTATTGTTAATGATTGAGCTACTTCCTCCATTCTCTGTACAAACCCCATAAAAATCTACAATACACATTTTATTGAGATGCTCCCTCTTAAGCTTTCTACAATACCATCCCTCAAATATGGAGGAGCTCCTCATAAATATCTGCAAAACTACTTCATTGTTCTCCTTTAACTCCCTCTTTAAAACCTTTCCTTTACTATGATGCCTACAAAGAATTGTGACAAAAGTTGAGCAGCCTTTCTTTTGTGACCCTCTCTTTTCATGCTGATCAGAGCTTTACCTCATGATTTCATTGTGCCCTCCTGTCAGACTGCTGTATGCATGGGTTACCTCTCCATTTGTACTTTGGGGCAGGGAATGCCTTTTTGTTACGTGTCGTTCAGTAGGTATCACAGTTGGCTCCTGGTGTATGATGGACATCTATCAGTTCTATCATAATTATTAATAATAACAATAAAGATACATTAAAATGCCACAGTTCATGGTTGAGCTACTTCAGCATATTATTTAATTCTCTGGCATACTTCCAAGTGCAAAGGAAAACAAGGGTAAAAGACTTAAGATTTGTTTGTTAGACCTTCTGGCCATGTCGACATGGATGTTTGGTTCCCTAGACACAACTAGCAGCAGTGCACCTTGTGCCACTGCTAGTTGTCTCTAGGGAACACCTGTGCTACACAGCCACTGGTGCATGGCAAGTTACTCTGGATAGGGGAGGGGAGGCTGAGGCCAGCAACTGTGCTAGCCCCAGCAGCCTTTCCTAGAGTCCTGGGGGCCTCCTAGGGCTGTAGCAGTGGTGATCCTGATGCTTGGAGCTTGGCCAGCAGCAGGAGCATGGTTCTAGGTGGCCAGGCTCCAGTTCTTAGTGGTGCACAAAAAAAATCCCTGAGCTGCTCCTTTGCAGTGTGGAGAACAGCTAAACATGTGGTGCCACAGATGTATCTGCGGCACCACATACTGCACAACCATGCTTACCTGGACACAGCCTCTAGATGCATCTACCTGTGCAATCAATGAGCATGAATAAACTCCAGCATTTATTGTTCTAGAGTTTATTGCTCCTGGGTGTGCCATTTGAATGTGCAATAAGTGTTGGAGTTTATTCACATGCAGCATGTTGAGCCAGGTCAGAGAAACCCTGGATGGAACAGGGCCCAGCTGTTCAGCAGGCAGCCCCGACACTGAAACACCCGCATGCCCCAGCCAGCCAGAGCAGCATCTACACATGTGCTGCTGCAGAGTACAAAACTCTGCAGCAGGATAACACTTGCATTTACAAGTACTATCCTGCTGTGAAGTAAATTAGTTTACTCCAGCTTAATAGGGGCACACGTGTCAATGCATGAGTTTTATCGTGCAGCTAATTAGTCAACTTTGCAGTAAACAGATCATGTAGACGTGCCCTCTGAGTACCTGAGTTCACTGAAGTCAATATGGCTACTCATCTCATGCTTGAGCTGAGCACAGATGTAAAGGTAAGAGGGATCAGATCTTTAGGTTTTTACATAAACTTCAACAGAAAATCATTCTTGTTTTGTGATCCCTCAAGTTAACTACAGGAATGACAATGATGAAATGATACAACTGTGCCTCCCTTTTTCAGATCAACATCATTTATGCACAGGAATGTTTGGAAGATTGGCCGCCATTCTCATTCATGCCCTTTTACACTATTTAAACCACGTAAAGGTCCCTTAAAGTGAATGACAAGAAACATTTGAACTCACTTTCAGACAACTTGATATTGCCAAGGTCATAAAAACTGGACTTTGTGTCAATGAGATTCAGACCCTTTATTTCTAAATTAATGTTAGTATGTGAAGTCTCTGATGTGTAATTAAAAATGCCTAATTCACCAAAGACGACATTGTCTCAGTGAAAGCTTGTCACCTTCTATATGGAACAGAAGCTATGCATTATGCATTTTATGAACTGATTTCTCTCAGCTTGTCAGCATTATTATATAATGAGGGCTATTTTAGCAATATATGGAAAACATGCATTCAGATTCTATGATTTAGGGTTGTTACAATTAGTAGAAGTTAATTTTTGACAGGCATTTCCCTAAACAGGAAAATATGAAATGCACAGTGCGATTCCTTGATACTGAAGAGACAAAGGGAGAGTGTCTTATGTTAATCTGTCAAGAGAAGAAAAAATCTACCAGCAGCATCTACCAAGTTATCTAGGTGAAAAAAAAAAATTATATTAGGCATTCAACTTTAAAAAACCAAATAGTTGGCTAACAATTACAGCAATAAAATGAATTCATAAACAAATAATTGAAAGTAATTGTAACAGAACAGGATAGAAAGAGTTCATTGGATACATAAGCACTTTCATGTTACTGTTCATAATGTGAGCACAATGTGAAAAAGGTATCTATAATGGAAATGGACACAATATATTCATGAACTATCACTGGTTTGAGAAACAGGTTTCTCAGTGTATTTTCAGCTGTGTCTTTCATTTAATGGAGCGGGGATTAATCCACTGCACTAAGTCAGAGAACATTATTCTAGCTAGATGGCTGTGTAAGCTCAAGTGACACAAGATAAAATAATCGTGTCTCTTTTTAAAGCACATAAAGGTCATAAAATAACACTAATTTCCACCCTCTCCCCACCATTTGTTTGAGACCCAGTAATAACTACATGAAAGTGAATAAAAATTACCCCATATTTAATATCACATTTAATATTAATATTTCAAAATATAAAGAATTAGTTGTTTTAACCAATCAGACTAAAAACAAAGGGTCTCTATACAGAAGGAAACACCTCCCTTCCACTTAAGTTAACTGGCCATGGTAATTTCATAAACACAAGGTTTCTACTGCAGCCAGTTTGCTAGAATTTTGTGCAAGAGCATTATTTATTATTACAAAACAAAGTAGATCTTTTCTAATCCAAGTTGTTCTTCTATCAATTATTGGTGTTTGCTAAACAAGCATGAGCTCAGGATAGGAAAGGGTGGTGTGGTAAAAACTACATTTTGTTACTTACAAGTTTTAAGAAATGAGAAAAAAAAGACTGCAGTCTATCACTACTTTCCTATCCAAAATACTGTTGTCCAGAAGTGTTACATAGTGTCACTTTCCAAATTGGCAACAGGATGGGCAGAATAGGTAGAGAGGATAGTCCTCTGTGCATTCTTTCTCGCTTGGGTTTGAGAATTGAAAGAGTCTATCCAGATGCCACTCAATAGGTATGTATGTGGAAACGTAAGGGACCAAACGTCGCTTCTTCTGGACAACCACCATCATTCAAAGCCAAGGGAACTGATTCACCCACAATATATGGCAGTAGAGAAGTCTTACCTTGGGTATTATGTTCAGTATTGGGCCCCTCAATTCAAGAAATATGTGGGGAAATTAAAAAGAGTTTAGTAGAGAACGACAAAAATGATATGAGGCCTGAGAAACATAACTTGTGAGGACAGGCTGAAAGAACTAGGATTACTTAGTCTGAAGAAGAGAAATAGATTGGAATTTGATAACAGTATTCACGTACCTGAAGGATTGTTAAATGAAGAATGGAGATAGACGATTCTCTGGGGCCACAGGAGACAGGATAAGGATCAATAGTCTTAAACTTAAGCAAAGGAAATTTAGGTTCAATATTAAGAAGAATTTTCTCACTACAAGAGTGGTTAAACATTGGTGTGGGCTACCCATAAAGACTGTGGAATCTCTATCCCCAGATGTTTTAAGAGCAGGTTAGACAGACACCTGACTGGGATGATTTAGTCAGAAGCAATCCTGCCTTGAGCATGGGGTTAAACTAAATAGTGTTGGGAGGTCCATCATATCCTATTAATCTATGATTCTATAAAGTGCAGCTATTATTTATCATTCATAGTGATTCTGGAAAAGCCAATATGAGATTTCATTCCAGAAAACCCAGAGCAAATCTATCCAGTATAGAAAAAAAAGTTTTCTAACCACTATGCCTGCATATTCAGCATAGGATTTGAGAGAGAAATTGAGTTCTCTCCTCATTTTGGAATAAAAGTTCTGCAAGCCTTTGTCTTCCATAGGAAGGTACCATTTCAATTTGGCACCAAGTCAACAACACTATTGCTTGTACCAGCCTCCCCTTTTCCCCCCAGATCCTTACTATCTAATTCTGTTACTTCCTCTCTCTTCTATATCACTGTTTCAATTTCCCTTTCACCTACTAATTTTTGCTTTTCATCACACAATTCTTTTTTCCTCTAGTAGTTTATAGCTGCATGTTAAAATATCTTTTCCAGGGACAACTCTTTCATTGCCAGAAGGAACGGTAGTGGAGAGAGAGAGGCTGTCTTCAGTATGTGTTTAAGGCAAAATAAAATATTTCTGATGGAACACAATTAACAAGCAGCACTGCTATCAGGCATATGTATAACAAACATCCAGCTTTGAAGTTTTCCATGAATCCAAATCATACCCACTTAAACAAAAGGTCTTATCTACATCAGGGAAACCACAGATTAGACATCTAGTGAAGTTCAAGTAAAACAGGAGGATCTTTCTTTCAGTCTCCCTTGACCACTAGCTCGTTGGAACATATTATTAATTCAGGTGGTAGGTTTCAAGATGTTATACAAAGATCTTAACCAAGGTAAAGAAGGGAAGTACTAGAAGACTATAGCTTATGCAGTTTAACATCGTGGAGAAATTACAGATGTGAAAGCTAATTTCTTCAAGTAAGGAATCCTTTTTTGGCATATCAAAAACTGTTTTGAAAATATCCATTCTGATGCATTCATTTTTGACTAGAACTATGTGTTCCCAAACCCATTCTGTTCTTAGTGTAAAGCATGTAATTTCCACTTAAGTCAGTGGAAGCGGTGTATGCTTATCTGTGGGCACATTAGACTTCTTGCTGGAAAGTAACAGTAATATAGCAGTGCTCATTGAGTGATGACAGAATAATTCACAGCCATGGTGGGTATTAAAAAAGTAATGAGTGTTTCTAAAAATGTTTAAAAAACTTAAGTATTATAACACATGCGCCTATACATAGTCATGATGTTAGGGAACTACTGTATACAACCACTACAGTATTCCTTTAAATATAAAAGATTAACAGATCATGCATTTCTGTAAATCTCCATTGTGCCAGCCAGTTTGAAGGAATGATAAGGGAGTAACATATTCCTAGTCATGGCTAATAAAGTAGAGCTTTTCACTTTGCTTGGGATCAGCAATGTTGGGTTAAGCCTATCTAGCTTCTTTTACACTGATGTAAGGTGCATTTTAAATGTAAATTGCTATGGTGAATAGTGTGAGATTAACCAAAGAGGTATCTATCCAGTATTTATTATTATAATTATAATGGTAGTAAAGTATTGCTGTAATTAAACCAAGGCCAAATTCTAATAATGCTAGAACAATGTGGATTACAGGACCAAGTAGTAAAAACAGCTCTGTGAATGGTTTATAGGTTTCTAAAAAGACAGAGCAATTAAGGTCTATCTAATTTTTTATTTCACTGTATTTCTGCTGAACTAACAGAAAAGTTAGACTAGATATGAATAATCAGAAATTTTGCAAAAAAACCCACAAAGTGTTATTAAAAATACAAAAGTGAAGGATTCCGTATTTTAAATATAAATTAAATATCTTAAGATTCTTGCGCATAAATATCATATAGCCAAATTTAGTCCCACTCAATTTTATGGACTTCTCAATTTGATGGCTCAGAGGAAAAGCATAGGAGTCAGCTTCTAAGAAAATGAATAATTTTCACATCTGTAAAATGTTCCATAAATTCCAAAAAAGCTCCCTTAGTGAGAAATTATGGTCTGAGGGAGACATGCCCCAAGACTTACCTATGAATTACTCCAGTCTTCCTAAAGAGCCCCAAAGAGGGAAAGTCAAACAGAAACCATATCAAGAGGTGCCTATAGATGTCCTCATTCATGTTCTAATTAGAATGCTCCAGTGTCACCTCACCGTCACATGTATTAAGTCCCCGTGAGTTTCAAAATGGCTGTAGGCCAATTCACCTTATTGAATGAGCTTTAGATAAAGCATCCTGCACCCATTTTGAAATGTGCAGGGGCTTAATACCAGAAAATTGGTGGGCTATTTCAATTAGAGCAGCTGTCCAGGAACTGTTCTAATTAAAGCGTTCCCCTCCCCACCCTCAAGTACATGTCTAGCCAGCTATTAAAACCATCTATACAATCTGCTGCGAGTGACACCTTGTTATGAAAGTGGAGAGTGCTCTAAGAGTACCATTACTTTAGTTTCCTCCTCAGCTCCTACTAATTCAAACCCTAACTCAACAGAAGAATTGTTTTACAGCCCTCTGAGAACTATTGGATGAGGAAGTGGACACTAGTGCTTCTTGCTCCCAATACCACTAAAATCTTCTGCTTAATCTTTTAATATGGCTCAATAAAGTCATCCTGGGAGCAAAATATCACACAAGCTATTTTTAAAAACTGTGTTGTTTTGAAAAGAAAGTTTTCCAACACTTAGCATTAGTTAAGAGAAAAGAAGCTGAAACTGAGCTGAGAAAGACTCAGATATTCTATAGGCATAAATGACTGACAATTTTCTGGAAGATAAAGTAGATGCCAGTGAATCAATATTATGACTATGGAAAGATCCAGGCTGGTTACTGGTCAACAGCACAACAACACGATGAGGCTAGGATGCCTGATGCATGTCTTGGGAAGGAATGCCATGATTGCCACAGCCTAAAAAACTTGCCCTTTCTGTACGATATAGAAACCCAGTATTGAGATTAGTAGTAGGCCTGTACAAAGCAGCAAGTATTTAATTTGGATTCGGATTCAGATTTGGGTGATTCGGAGGGACAGTGATTCCATTTGGTGATTCAAGTCACTGTCCCAATTCAACTCAGTTGAATCGGTTTCAAAGAATCGGTGCCAATTTGGTTATAAACTAAACAGGCAGCAGTCCTCGACCATGCTGGACACATTTGGCTCCAGCTGGTAAGTCTGTTGTGGTGGATGGAGGGGAGAGGGAAGGGGTGCAGGGTGGAGTGGGCAGGACATCACCCCTACAGTGGGGGAGGGATTGGGCCTGGGACAAGGTGCCTAGCTAGGGCGGGGGGGCACTGGACCCGCCATGCATCGCTGGTCCAGGAGTGCATGGGAGCGGCCATGTGCCCCCAAATCTGCACAGTGGGCTGGGCTGGGCTGCATTCCAGATGGACAACGGAAGGCACTGGGAGTGGGGACTCTATCCTGCTGCCACTTGTCCAGATGGGGGGGGTTGCACAGAATGCGGGCACAGCAGCAGCAGAAGCCTCTCCAGCCTTCCCACACAAGTCACTGCTTCATCCCACCTTGCCCTCGTCAGGAGAGCAGTGGCAGGGCATGACAGCAGGCGTGTGCACCCAGATCAGGGCAGTGCCAGCAGCAGGGGCTATGGGGAATTTTAGGGTGGCTGCAGCCCCCACATAACCCCTGCTCCACTGCACTCTGCAGGGTGGACGGAGCCAGGGCTGTGGTCTGGCCTGTGGCTGGAGCTAGCCGCTCAGAGCACAGCCCTGGCTCTACCTACCCCATGGAGCGCAGCCTGGTGCCGGGCAGCTGGGGCTAGCCTCCCAGAGCACAGCCCGGCCCAGCCTGCGCTGTGCAAGTCTGGGTACACACGCCTGCTCCCATGCCCTCCTAGACCGGTGGCAGCACGCAGTGGCAGGACCACCCCTCCCCAAGTCCTGTGCCTCACCCCAGCAGGGCGGCTTGTCCCAGCCCCAGCGCCAATCCTTCCCTCACTGTGGGGATGTTGATCTCCCCCCTCCACAATAGACTTATCAGCTGGAGGCAGCTGTGTCCAGCACAGTTGAGGACTGCTGCCAGTTTAGTCTATGACCAAATCTTCAAATTGGCACTGAATCTCTCCGAATCGATTCAGAAGCTTCCGATTTGATTTGTACCTTTTAACAGGTCTCCCAATTTGATTCAGATTCAGAGATTCAGTGGCCGAATTGGGCCAAATTTCTTCTGAATTGAATCAGCTGCCAAAGCTTCACACAGCTCTAATTGGTAGCACAAAAGTCAAATGCTAATTTTTTTTCACTCCTCCACTGTCAGGCCACAGCCTGGAACCTGGGGATTTGGCCTAGCTAGTGCAGCCATTTATCTGGGCCTGCTACCCCATAGCTGACCACCTAGACAGCTGAAGGCTCCAACAGGGCCTAACCCTCTGCCCACTCCCTGTCACTAGACTGGTCAGTCAGGGTCAGCTGATCTCCACTTTTCCCCATATTAAGTGCAGGAACAGGTTGTTTCTGGGCAACAGTTCAAACTGACCAAAGATCTCTTTGCTATTCCCTCCAGCTTGCTCCCCGACTCCTCTCTCTGCATTATCTCTTGGCTTCCCAACCTGGCTTGCTCTCTAACTCTGTTCCCTGCTTGATCCTTTGCTTCCTGGACTCATCTCACTTCTAGTACCCACTCTCAGATTGACCTCCTGGCTACATGACCTGGCTTGTCCCCAGATTCTGCTTGTAACTGTTGACCTTGGTTGGCACCTCAATCCCAAAGCAGCCCCAGACCTGGCTGCCCACGTCCCAGAGTAAGAATTGCTTTTCCCCAATAAGGGGTAATAAGGCTCTTTCAAATGGAGAAACACTTTTAGTATTTCTATATTTTCAATATGACCCTGTCTTTTTGACCAATAATACCCTGATAATTAAGAGCTGCTCTGAGCCTTTTGGGCAGGGCAGAATATATATTTAAAAATAAAAATATTTAGATATAGAATTCTTCAATTTCCTTGAAATCAGCACCAAAATTTTGGGGAAAAAATGGGACTGAGGGTGGGCCATGTGGAAGATCTCAATCCATCTAGTGACTAATTTTTTTAGGAAGGATGGTCTTAACAATACACAGATTCTATAAAATGTACATCTGATTGTTGTATTAATGGACTCTAAGAATTCCAGCTTCAGGGAACTTGAGACAACTGAAAGCTAGGAAAGCTTCAAAGCTGCACTTTATTTGGATACCATCAAAAATCACTCATTTCTTTCTTTAATATGTATAAAAATTCATGACATGGAAACCTACAGAACAGGGGTGTCAAAAATAGATTTATAGCCCACAAAGCCCCATCATCCAGTCCCTAGTGCTGCCCCAGGGTCTGATCAGACCCACAAGAGGCACAGTATTTACCAGTCTATAGGCTAGATCCAGCCCACAGACTCCCTCCACTTCCCTACCACCACCATACCTGATTTGGTCGTAGCTTCAGCCAGTGGGGAATCCACACTCCATGTTGCATGGATCCTGGAGCATCTGGAACAAGCAACGCATTTAGTGCAGTCTGGCCAGAGAGGCAGCTGTGCCACATGCAGTGGCCGCCCCTGCCAAACTGCACTACCTGCAGTGCCTGCTCTGAGACATACACTGCACACAGCACCAGGTCCAGGGCCTGTGCTCAGGTGCCACGTGCAGTGAGGGTTCCAGGCACCATGCATGGCACAGTCCCAGAGCTGCTGGGGTGGGTGCCACATGCAACGCAGTCTGGCTGGGGCACCCACTATGTGCAGCATGGCACCCGTTCCAGCTACTCTGGGACCTGTGCCACACAGAGCGGGTCCCTGACCAGCTATATCAGCCACCTGATCAACTATGCCAGGAGAGGGGCACAGTCTGTGGACTGGCTCCATACCACTCATCCAACCCATGGGGCCAGATGAATTTGACACCCCTGTTATAGAAGGTTAATAGAACTGTTATAGAACATTAATTTTGAGCTGAACTGGAAGACATGGAGAAGCTAATGTCTTATATTTGATTTGAAAGTTTCGTATAGTAAACTGCTGGAAATAACTGAAAGAATTATTTTTTTCCCAGTCTTCCACCTGCTCAGGAAATGGTCTATCCTCTACCTGAAAGGAAAGATGAGCTATGGACTCAGAACTTAGGTTACTGATGTAGCTCCTTCTTGTTCCCTAGTGAAGAATATATAGAATATATAATGCATATATAATAGAAATAGTCTCAACTTGGAGTAATATGATGCACTGAAATCAACAGTTCTCTTCCGTGCTAGAAAAGGTTCTCTAAGATCTGATCATTTCCTCCTCATCTTATCAAAATAATCACCATCCCTCATTTTCCCCACCTCAAAATAAACTAAGAGAAAGAGCTTTTACTTATCCAGAAATTCACTGATCAATACAGAGAGTGAATGGCTCAGCATGAAAAGTAATATTACTACTGGCCATGACTTCAGCAAGAAAATCTACCAGCAAGGCGCACTCACATTCCAGATTCATGGGCAAATCTCTTTGTAGAGGTCTTGTTTTCCTGAAGGCCCCTTTTGGCTACATGCTATTAAAGCTTTGACCATATGCATAAAATTAAGTCAGCTATAAGGAGTTTGTATTTTTTTTCTTTTCCTAAGAGTCAGAGAGATGAGTGATACTTTTGTAGGGATGCGGGATTTTAAAGATTATCTTGCAATGGACAGTACTTTACAGCTGATATTTTTTTCTTGTGAAGCTCATATGGTATCATGAGGCAATCAGGAGGGTTACAAAAGTACCTTTCCTATCAGAAAAATATGAAAATGTTGGTAATCACTTAAGCGATGCTAGATGAACTGAGACTTGGCTAGCTATATGTTTTTGCAGTTTTACTGCCAAAGTGAAGCAATCCGTTAAAGGACCACTAAGAGTTCTTTGGAAGACTAGTTATTATTTTATTTTTGTGTTTTTTTCTCGTTTCCTATTAGGTCCTGTAAAGCTACTTCTTGGCAAATAGAATTCCCCCATGGATAAGCAGGGAAAGAAGCAATTAAGAACAAAATGCTAACAAGCTGTCTAAGTGAGTCAACTATGCTTCTGAAGTATCTCTGGGTTTTTGTACACATACAAAAATAATTTTTTAGGTCAAAGAAAAATAAAAGTTAGGTTAAACCTAGAAAAAGTGTCACATTAGGATATTTATATAAACTGTCATTCCTGTTTTTTCCCCAAACCTCATGTGCTCTAAGCAATCAATCAACAGCCTCTGTGATCAGACTCTGAGTCCTGCTGGAGTAGGAAGATGTCATCCAGAAAGGAAAACGTGGAAAATCTGTTAGCCATGTGTGTCATTACTGATGTCAACATTTAGGTAAATATGCAAGAACTACCTTAGATTCATACAGACCTATTGCAAAACAAATAATAAAAATGATTTTCAGAATAAGTTTCCTGCTTCTAGCTGTGTCTTTTCTCCAGAAATTTTAGAAAAAGTCATCAACAGTTTGTAGACAGCAAAACTAAAATTCCTGTGAATTACTTGATAAAAACAATGGAAACTTTCAGCTTAATTACTGCCATGAGGATCTGAAAACAAGCATCTATTAACTGTGTGTCCTTCTATACAAGTAATTTTAGAAGGAAAAACAATGTTTATACTTGGTAGATGCCCCTCAGAGTTTCATAGTGTCCAAATATAAACTGCAGATTGGATCCACTGTGCTGATGTTATCAGATTAGGACAGGTTATGGCAACTGTAAATATTTCATAAAACATGTCCCAGTAATGACTGGCAATGAAGCATTCAGAATCTGTGCTTAAACGTTACCATGCTGCAGCACTGACAAAATGGTAAGAAACGCCTAAAATAGAGCATTAGATTTAGAAGAGTGCATAGATTGAATTAAACAAAAGCGGCATCTAAAATACAACACTGGGAAAGAAGATGTCTTACAACAAAGGTTTCCTACAGCAGCAAATGGTTATGTTGTATTAAACCCTGATGTAATGTCATTTAGCATTTAAAAATCAAACACAATGTTCTGTGCAACCTCAAGTTTCAAGCTACTAAATCTCAGTAATAGTTTTTTAAGGGCAGTTCAAAAGCAAAACAGAAAAGTCAATGTCCAAAGGTATCACAATTGTAGATCAAAGTGGAAAAGGGATTAATTGCATCTTTGGCAAATGAAGTTTAAAATTTTAGTGTATTAGAAAAGGTCCTTTTTGAAATGGTAATAGGTTATACCTGAGCTGAAAAGACAATTAAGATAATGTGTTAATTTTTATGGTATCTGGCAGTAATATTTTTATCCTGTTAATTATACAGAAGACAGCAAATGTATATAATATGATAGCTCCATGCTGAGATGATATGCTTGCTGCCTAGTTAAGTGGCTGCATTTATCCTATAATTAGCTTGCAGGAATGCGATTTGCATTGCATACTTAAGAGCATATATAATGTCAACTATGCCACAAAAGCCTAAAATGGAAACTGACACTCTCTTAGCTTTGACCTCCGTATGTAACAAGGTGATACCTTTTGTGACCTCCTGCTCTTTGTATTCAGCCACTCACAAAAAATACATTGAAGTAGTGCTAAATATATGACAAATTCACAATGCAAGGAAATTTAGAGTTATAGAAGAAAACTCAGGGCTGATGCTTCAACATGGGCTCACTCCTTTACAGGGAATACAAATAGCGTATGCTCAAAGACATTGTGGCTAGGGATGGAAGTTACACATAAACTGGTTTAAGTGAGAAGAAACTGGTTTAAACTTGTAACAGAACATAAGTTCAGTGCACATTAACCAGTTTCAAAATGATCTAAGCTGGTTTAATATAAGCCTGACTGAATGTAATATCAGACTTAACTATTTTGGCTCAAACTGGCTTATGCAACTTCTGTCCCAGACCCCTTCCTGGTTTAAATTAAACCAGAGCCCTCTGGCATCCTAGCATGATTTTCAGCCTTGGCCTGGGCTGGGCTAACTGCTCCAGACAGCAGGGCTGGCCCCACCCCTCTGCTCTCTAGTCAGAGCAGAGGCAGGGGCAAGAGCGTGGCCAGATGCAGGCCTGGCACGGCCCCCTGAGGCAAAGGGAGCAGGGAGGGGGTTTATTTCCCCCTTCCCTCCTTCTCCCACCAGGGAACCACAGCTGGCGTCTGCCTGGCTGGGGTATACCAGCCCCTATTAGACATCCCCCCCCACCTCGCTGCTCCCCATCTGCAACCAATCAGCCCCTATCAGGCATCCTCCCCCTGCCTTGTAGCCCCCCATCTGCAACCTGAAGCAAATGGGGAGACAGAAGGTGATTTAATCTCCCCCTCCATCCCCTGTCCCACTGGCAGCTCAGATCTACCTGACTGAGGTACACAAGCCCCTGTAAACCTTTATCCCCCCTTCTCACTCCAGCAGCAGGAACGGGAGTGTGGCGAGAGCAGGTTGGCATGATCCCACCATCCTCGTCACCAGCTGTGGCCGTGGGGCTGAGCTGGGCCAGTCCGCTGGTGCTGCTGAGAGTGGAGGCAAAGGAGCCAACCTGGGCTGAGCCATGGGACTGGGCCCTTCCCAGCAGGCTGCAGCTCCGACTGGGGCTGCAGGGGCTTCACAGCCAGATTACTCCCAGCTTCCTGGACCCAGGCCAAGCAGAGCTGTCATGGAGCCACAGACTGCTGGGAAGGGCCTGGTGGGGCTGGCCCAGCTGAGCTGTGGGGACAGGGCCCTTCCCAGTCAGCTGCAGCATGGGTGGGGGCTAGCTGGGGAGCAGGCTGCCTGGGCTGGCTCAGAGGTGCCAGTAGGCTCTGAGCTTAGCAGCTGCCTGCTGCAGCTGCTGCCATGCCCCGTGTCCTATGTAGCACCCAGCAGCTGCAGCCACACCACAAGTTGTGGGCTGGCTGGGGATGGGCAGGCTCTTCTACCTCCCTTGCCTCCAGCTGCTGCTGCCATGGCCACCTCTGCCCCTGCTGCACCACTCTGGGTTTGTGAGTGGGAAGCTTCAGCCCCCACGGCTTCTGCCCAGTGCATGGGGCTCCAGTTCCAGTTCCTGGATGCCTTCCATCTGCTCCACCCACAGGGGCAGCTCATTGTACCAGACAAGCAGAGTGGATGGAAGGCAGCCAGAACTGGAGCCAGAGCTCCATGCACTGGGCTGAAGCTTCCACTTGCCTAGAGCAGCACTGCACAATGTGGCAGGAGACACATCTGGAGGCAAGGAGAGCAGAATAGCCCTGCCAGGCCAAGCCAGATTCCCCTTGCCTCCAGTGGCTGCTCCCCCACTCACTTCTACCCCTGCTGCATCGCTCCAGGCAGCATGAAGGGGGAGCTTCAGCCTGGTGCTTGTGCCCAGCACATGGAGCTCTGGTGCCAGCTCCAGCTGCCTTTCACCTGCTCAGTGTAATGAGCAGCCCTTGCAAGTGGACAGAATAGGTGAAAGGTGGCCAGAGTGCAGCTGTATGACAGTGCAGGGAGCCCAGAGCAATCTGGTTGCACAGTTCCCACAGCCCCAGTCTGAGCCACAGACTGCTAGATAGGATCCAGCCCCATGGCCCAGCCTGGGCTGGCCCCTCTGCCTCTGCCCTCAGCAGCACCTGCAGGTTGGCTCAGCTCAGCCCCACAGCCCCAGCTCTGGGCATATAGCAGGGCCATATTGGCTCCCCCACCACCTGAACAGGAGCAGGGGAAAAAGCTGGGCAGACTCTGGCTGGGGTCCCATGCCTGTGCATGGAGACAGTGAATTTTAATCTCCCTACCCTGTTCCCCTTCACCTGAGGCACTGCCTTGGCCAGTGTCTGGCCTCAGGGACAAACCTGGCAATGGCTGCTTCCCTCCTCCCTCTCCAGGCACACCCTGGCTGGGGTCCCTACAGGCTAAGGTGAGGGTTTAAGGTGGGGGTTGTAGCCCTCTGCAACCAGCCCTCTGCAATCATACTTAGTTCCTGCTGTGGCTTGGCCAGGCCCCCCACATCAGCTTCCCTCCAGCATTGTGGCTGCTGAGAAAGGGAAGGGAGGGCTGCTCTAGCACCCCTCGGTTTTTAGCCTGAGCCACTGCATTTCCAGAATCAAAAGTGAATGTCTATTCACTTGCAAATTGGTTCAGTCTTTGCAGGTTAAACTAACATGCAAAAATTGAATCAATCCAGGCTCCAGCTTTTTAAATGTCTGTCCTTAGTCTATGTGCTTTATATTTCAACCTTAACTTTGGATATCTTTGGCTTTGTGAAGGAAAGACATGGAAACCTGCTTCTTCATGGACATGTTTTATTTTTGTCCTGAAGACGTGTAGCTATTTTTAAATTATATGGGTTTTTTTATTTATAAAATATATATATTATAAATAAAATCCATTATGTATGCACCGATTTGTTCATTCCTGAATTTGCCATTGCTATTATTATTTGTTTCTATTATAGTTGTGTCTAGAAGTCCCACTCATCAGTCTGGACCTTTTTGTGCTAGGTGCTATACAAACAAAGGATGGCTGTTTTGGCAAGTAACTATTTTGACTCCTGAAAGTCAACAAGAGTTTTATCATGGACTTCCAAGGCCAAAATTTCACTCCATAACAGTAAGAGACAAACTCTGTGCCCTTATTCACTGCAATCTGTGAATTATCCCACTGACTGCAATTGGGCTGGTTGTTTTGCAGGTTTAATTCCAGTCTAACCACATGCAGCACCATTTTCCTACCACTGAGGGGACAGAAGGAACTAAGGGCAACTCATCCAGGCTCTAAAGCAGGGGCATATCAGGATTATTCTGCGTCTTGGGTGTCAGTGAACCAAGATGCAACAGCCCTAGTCAGGCTACCAGAGGCAACTGTGGCAGCTATCATTTCCACCCCTTCCCCCATGAAGTTGGTGCCTGGCGCTATTGCCCCAGTCATCCCTCCTTTGGTTATGGTACCACCCTGAAGTATTACAAGACAAAGTGTTACTCATATTTAAGAGTATCAAAGATATGTCCCATGGAGCAGATCTGGCCCACGGAGACATGTCATCTGGCCCACAGTGCTTCTAGAGAGGCCAGGAATTCAGAGGTAGGTCCCACCTCTGAATTCCCATGTATGGAGTTTTGTCAAGGATGTGTGTTGATGGGAGCAACACTAACACTGACTGTGTTAACCACCACTGCCTCTAGGTCTGTATCTACCACAAGACTCCTCATGGTCCAGCTCACAAGGAGCCCATAATCCAAATCCAGCCTGAAAAGCCAGTGGAGTTTGATGCTGCTGCAATCGTTTGGGAGGTAGATCTTTTTATTTACAGTTCAGAAATTCATTTTTTTAATAAAATTGTCACCTCACTGAATGCTTCAATATATAACATGTCAAACATAAGCAGACAGGGTCCCTAACATAAAATATATCCTCCCAGCTCTACCTGTGGAATAATCTGAGAACAAATCCAAGAACTGACTGATTGCAAGCACAAGGCCTTTTGTCCTTGGCAAAATGACACCAATTCATAGATTTCATAGACATTAGGGCTGGAAGGGACCTCGGGAGATCATCGAGTCTTTTTCCAAGAAAAAGAAATTGACTCTACAAGCCAAGGCAGAGATTCAAAGGCAGATGCATGATATGAAAAATAAATGGTGGAAAGACAAGGATAAGGAGATTTAACATCTGGCTGACATCCATGATGTGCACAGGTTCTTCAGTGCCACCAAAGCCATCTATGGTCCAATCACTCAGGGACCAAGCCCACTGAGACCTAAAGATGCAGGAGACCTGATCAAGGAAAGGGGAGCCATCAATGTCTGTTGGAAAGAGCATTTTAAAGACCTTCATAATCAAGACTCTGCTGTTGACAACTGTGTTCTCAATTTCATCCCACAACACCCAGTCAGAGATTATCTTGGAATCCCTCCAACCCTTGACGAGGTGAGGAAAGCCATCAGGCAAATAAAGAACAAGGTATCTGGAGTGGATAGAATCTCCACTGAAATCTTAAAACAGGGAGGAGGGGAATTCACTTCACAGCTTCATGCCCTCATCTTAAGGATCTGGAATGATGAGGAATCCCAGAAACTACAGAAGGATCATCTTGCTGTCCACAACAGGAAAGATCGTTGTGAGAACCCTTCTGAACTGTCTCCTTCCCCTAGTGAAGAGTTCCTCCCAGAATCTCAGTGTGCATCAAGAGACACAACTGAAATGATCTGCACAGCTTGTCAACTGCAAGAGAAACCTCAGGAACAACAAAAGCCTCTCTACATGGCCTTTTCTGACCTCACAAAAGCTTTTGACTCCGTTAACCAAGACTGTTGTGGAGGATCCTTCTGAAGCATGGATGCCCAATGAAATTTGTCACCATTCTCTGCCTGCTCCATGATGGTATGTGAATGGTGGTTCTCAGTAATGACCATCACAGATACCTCTGAAGTTAAAATGGGAGTTAAGGAAGGCTGCATCATCACTCCAACACTCTTCTCAATATTCCTTGCTGCAATGTTACACCTGATCACCAACAAGCTTCCAGCTGGAATGGAGCTAAATGATTAAAAGGGATAGCAGGCTGTTTAACCTCAGCTGACTCCAAACCAAAACCAAGACTACCCTGACGTCAATCACTGAGCTCCAATACATTGATGATGCTTTAATGTGCACTCACGCAGAAGCAGACCCTCAGGTAATCATCCGTATCTTTACTGAGGCATACACAAAAATAGGACTGACAGCATTCAGAAGGCTAAGGTCCTGCACCAACAAACTCCTAATGAACAGTCCCCAGCTCCAGTAATCCAGATCCATAGTGAGACTCTGAAGAACATTAATTACATGAACGCTTTGTGCCTCCCAAGGCTAGGGAGACACAACAACCACCCACAGGTAATGGTGGGGGGGGGCATGGCAACAGCAAATGGGGACTGCCTTCAGGCAGTCATGGTGATGTCAGCAGCAAGGGCAGGCCAAGTGGGTGGTCTCAGCAGCAGGGGCACATGGCAAGCACTGAGTGGTGATCAGTGACAGCCCACAGATGCTGCCAGCAGTGTCAGTGGTGGGGCAGGGGTGGCAAGCTGTGACTGCCCATAGACACCACCACCAGCATCAGCAGTGGCCAATCCCAGGGGGTGCACAGCCAATCTCAGGGGGTGAACATGCACCCTCGTGCACCCCCTATATGTCACCAACAGTTGATTATTTCCTGTACCTCAGAAGCCATCTCTCTCAGAATGCTGACATTGACAAAGATATTCAACATCGCCTCAATATGCAAGTGCAGCCTTTGGATGCCTGAAGAAATGGGTCTTCAAAGATTGTGACATCCAATCCAAAACCAAGATCATGGTTTATCAAGCAGTCATGATCCCCACCTTGCTGGACAGAGATGAGTCATGGAGAACATACAGGAGGCATCTAAAGTTGTTGGAAAGGTACCATCAATGCTGCCTGCAGAAGATCCTCCAAATCCAGTGGGAAGAGATGAACCAATGTTAGTGCCCTCCTGCTAGTAAACACCATGAGTACTGAGGCAATAATCAGCTTCACTGAGCTGACCATATCTGACTCCAGAGTTCTGAAGCAAGTTTTATTCTCCCAGCTCAGCCAAGGCATATGCTCAAGAGGAGAGCAGAGAAAGCATTTCAGGGACATCCTCAAGGCCAACTTAAAAAAAAGTAATATCAATGTCAACTTAAGGAAGGCTATCACCCAGGACCATCTCAAAATGAGGAAGAATCTGGTGCAGGGATATCAGTACTTTCAAACTTCATGACAACAACAGAAGAAAAAGCAAGAGTGGCATAAACAGTGTGTCACGGATCAAATCAAGAATTCAGTGCCACCCACCTGACACAGAAACACATGTCTGAGCTTCAGCAGAGTCAGTTGATTCTGGTCAGCCATCTTCAGACATACATATAATACAATCATGGAAGACATTCATCCTTGACTGTGAGGAATAGAAGAAGAGGAGGAGGAAGAAGAGGAAGAGGTAGACAAAAATAAGGACAACGAAGATGAAGAAGACTGCACAATAAGTGCAGCTTGGTACACGGCTGCTACCGCCCTGCTCTATCCCTCTTCAGCAGCTGGGGGGAGCTCCAGACTCCCTCGAATGCTAGTCTCGGGGGCTGGCAAGGGGCACAGAGTCAGTCCCAGTGGGCACAGGGCCAGGAGAGCTCTGCCAGTGCAGTGACAGCTGCCTCCTGACTCCAAGTGGACCCAGGAGTAGACCTGATGTGTACCAGCCAGGAGACAGCTGCCCCTGCAATGGGCAGAGCTCTCCTGGCCCTATGCCCATCAGGACACATAGCTACCCTGCCCAGCAGGGGATCTGCTAGGAGCTGTTTCAGGTGTGGACTAGCTACCAGCAACTGGGTTGGGGTTGGGCATGGGGCTCACCAGCAGCTGCCCTGCTTGGCATAGAGTTGGCTGTCCAGGGAGTGGGCAAGGTCTGGTTTCTAGCCTCTGCCTGTCCCCCCAGAAGAGCTCTGTGCAGGAGACCCAGAAGCTGTCTGTCCCTGGTTCTGAGTAGCACCAGGACCACGGACAGACAGATCCCTGCCCCTTGTGGCCCCTGCTGCCTAGTCTGACTGGGAGAAAATTTACTCCTGGTCAGTGTCTACATAAGCATTACTGTGCAGTAGCTATAGCACAATTAACCTTGTACCTGTATTTACAGGAAGCAGCTAACTGTGTAGTAGCCTAATTTACTGTGCAGTAAATGGTTTGCACTTGTAGACAGCAATGTTTTATTGCACAGTAAATTAGTCTACTACACAGTAAAACATCTTGTGTAGATGTACCAGGTGAGACCAATGTTTACATTAAGTTTTGTGCCATATAAAAATATCTATGAACAAGTATATAGGTAGATACACAAGTCAAACTAGGTATTAATAAATTAGTACTCTATACTGTCTCCAATACGATAAATAAACCAATAACACCAACTCCAGTTTACAATTAGGAAATGGAAGAGGGGGGTGTTTGTTTTTTGCATTCTCATTTGACTAAAGTTCAGCCAGTCACAATTTATTATCATGAAATCTCTGTTCCCTACTTTTTCACCATTCTAGGTTGTATCAGATACATTTTAATCATGCTACCTTGTGCTTTGGTGTTATGTGACTTCTTCCATAGCTTTCTTCCATTAAATATTTTGCTCTTACCACATGCCTCCTTTTCTGCATGGGTATCTTAACATTATATACCTTTAAACTCTTGGAACATCTCAAAAACCTCCATTCTTGCATGTCTCAGTACTGCCATTCCATGAAACTGCTTACCTTGGTATAGTAGGTCTTCTAGAACCCATTGCTTGTCATTGTAATTTCCAAAGCCTAGTTAGATCCAGTACTCAATGCAGCTGTAGTACTGCTCTCTGAATCCTGCCTATTGAAAAAACCTCTTTTTATCCTCTTTTATGAACCTCTTCTATATATATTTTATGGATATAAAATGCCTTCAAGTTTGGGTTACTACATCTGTTTACCTTGTAGAATACCTGAAAAGTATCTGAACCTCTTTTATTGGGTTTTTTAAGAAGAAGCCAGATAGGTATCCATCTTGGATGGTTTAGGAATAACACATTGCGCATCTTTACAGAAGGTACGACTAGATGATGTGGAAGTCCCTTCCAACCCTATGGGTCTACGATTTCAGTATTATCCAGTAAGTTTCTCTGCATTTGTCAGGTATACAATTACACATTTAAAAACGTGTATATTATAGCTTCGTTATTGTTACAATAACACCTAGAAGCTCCAACCAAAGGACTAGTGAGCCTCTGAAAGAGGCACAGAAGCAATCAGACTCTGTGTTCACGATCAGAATAACCAAAACAGGAGAGGTGGATGAGACGATAGGAATATTATATGCAAAAGAGCATGCTAGTTCCATAAATGTTAGTATCCTTTTTAAAAGTTATTTTGTGTGGGGTTTGATAGGCATTAACAGCACTAGTGCCATCAATTGCTTCTGTTTGGAGCTCCTGGAGAATAGTGATTAGCTGAAAAACTTTAAACCTTGTAGAGAGGAAAATGGAAGATATGACCAAAATGTGCCCAAACACTCAGAAACCAGAAGACAAATAAAAACAAAACAAAACATTTGGGGTCCCAGTGTGTGGTTTAACCCATGAAGCAAACAAACCTGAAAGACAGATGTGAGGAGAGGAGACATTACATGGAAAAGAGTAATGGTAAAATCTCTTAATAGCGTGCAAGTTAGACAGTGGTTGCATAGTAACACTTACATTTGTTTGTTTTCTGGGATTGTCAGTGTCTTATCTTATGCCCTGCAGTCATGCAAATACCACTGTAAGGGTGCCCAAAAAGTGCCTAAAACATATAGAAAGAAACTACGTTTTCAAAAGTAACTAGTGATTTTGCATACGCAAGGTGGCACACCTGTAAGGGTGCTAAGGGTGCCCTTGGAGCTTAACAGTACACAATTGGCACACATAGAAACAGCAGCAAATAAATAATAAACATAATTAATAAAGTACTGTCTCAACTTTTTAGAGTATATGTGTGCATGCACATTACAGCATAGATCTATAGTTCCACACCCACCATAAAAAACCTTCACGCTACAGTTTCACTAATATCAATCCAATCATCAGAAAGAATTCATCTCCTAATAGCAACATTAATATCCATCCCAGTCTCATTTTATATAAACATCAAAGATAAGTATGGATAACATTTTTCCTTTTTAAATTGTTTTCAGCAGAGGTCTGGGGGCTTAAGCAACCACATTTTTTTGTGGAAATTGTCTACTTCCTATGGAAAATTTTTACTTTCAGTGAAAGATGAACAACCATAAGTAGTTATCGGATTATAACTAAAGGAAAATTCCTTGCTTTTGGACAAACATTCTTTGATTTTTCTTTTTAAATCAAAAGTCAAAATTTTACATCCAAACAAGATTTTTTTCCATCTGGAAGGCAAACATTCTCTGTTAGTTCATTTTCATCATAACTCTTTGGAGAGAGATGGGGGTTGGGAAGAGAAACATTTTCCAACCAGTTTTCAACATACCACATAAATGCATGGACAGATTCCTCATGTCAACCACAGACTTGCTTTCAGTTCCAAAATATAATCAACTACAAACACAGACCCTATTTCTCAAAATCCCAGGCAACCACACAGGCTTAAAATCTGATAGCAGTGAGATATAGATATTTTGTTGAGTGATAACATCTTTAAGAAAGGAAAGTATATTTTCTCTTAAAAGTTGTGTGTGACTTCTTTTTTTGGTGGTTCTCCATGGAGCATTCAAAGGTATTCTCTTGCAGAGCTCTAGGATCTGAGAAAATATAAAATGCTAGAATATTGCTCGGGAAAAGTGCTGTATGTAACTAGGCAAGATAGATAAACAAATCCTAATTAAATCAAGTATAGGATATACATCCTATCTTTTATCATTTCAGTACAAACTTTATCATGATAAAACTATATCTATATATAATATTTCAATGGTTTTAAAGATAAAATATTAAATAAATGTCATCATAAAAAAATTCAAATAATGTGAAGCTTCCTCCCCAACCCTTTTTTCTCTCCTTTCTGCAGATTAACAGTCTCATAAGACCACAGAAAAATCAAGCTGCTTTTGTGAACATTTTGTGTGCATGCTACTGATGCTCTGACTTCAGCAACTGATCAAGTAAAATGTGTAGAAACATTTCCTGTACTTTATCTTTTTGCTGACAGGCAAGTGCATAAGAAGTGACACCCCTGAAAAGTGCCTCAAGATCCAGAAAAATCAATGATATACATGATAGTTACAATTCCCAATGTGTCCAACAGGACCAGACATTGAACTTAGACTACAGTTCAGTACTTAGTAAGATATTTAGTAAACAGTGAAGTTTACAGTGATTCTGTTCAAGGCAATTCATATATACTCAATATGGTGATCTTTGATATCATTTTAACACTTGGCTGCATTAAAAAGAAACTCTGTTGTTCTTCATTCTCATCTTTTCAAGATTCCAGGCTTCTCCTTCAGATATTTCCCTGAAGTCCTCCTAATGTAAAAAGGCATTTTTTTCCAAATTCCCATACCATTATTATTCTCAGAACCAAGAAACAAGTAGTTTAACAGTTATTTCTTGTCCTGATGTGGCGTGTTATTTTACAATATGCACATTGCACAACTACAGTTTGATTTATCAAACAGATTGATTTATCTCATTCATCACATGAGAGGGTAGCAAGTTTCTCACTCTCAGGTTGGACAGGAAATTGGTTTCTCAGAAGAGAATAAAAATATCTATACTATTGCAATTTTCCTCCATACCTTTTAAGTGGTTTCATTTTTACTATATTTATATGAATCCAAGAACACCCTTAATTTAAGACAAGCCGCCAAAAATCCAAATCTACACATAGAAAATTTATAAAATTTATACAATTTTCAATGTATAGAATCTCATTGTTAGATTATTTTCTTAAATTCATCCTCACCACCAGTGCGGTGGGGAAAACAATGGTAGGGGGGCAGGCAGTGGGAGAGGCAGGAAGTAGGCAGGTGGTGAGGGGTAGGGCAGGCACTAGGGGAAGCAGTAACAGGGCAGATGATGGGGTAGGAGTGGGGCAAAGGCAGCTTACCTCCTGCCACCTGTCCCTTCCTGTCATTTAGTCCCCCTTGTGCCTGCCCCATCTTGCAGTCTAGGCCCTCTGCCCCACTATTCCCTCCCTCACACTGCTTCTGCCCCTCAGCTGCCCCCCCCCCCACTCCCTTCCCATTCTCCCAAACACTTACCCTTCGCAGGCTCCATCCTGGCTGCAGCCTGAGGCACAGAGCAGTCTTAACCTAGTCCCACAGCAGCGCAAAGCCAGCACCAGGGGTAAGTGGTGAAGTAAGGGGGGCTAGCAAGAAGGCAGAGGCTGAAGGGGAGGAGGGCCCCAAGGCTGTTGGAGGTGGGAAGGGGAAGAGGCAGGGTGTGCAGAGGTGGTAAAGAGGGCAGGTAGCAGCTGTGATTTTGACCTGGGGTCAGGGTTGGATCTGGAGCTACAGCAGCTGCCTGCCCCCCACTGCTTCATAGTTGATTCCAAGATGAGAGCCCTTTTTCCCTCCATGTAAAATGAGGAAAAAGGCTTGTCTTGGAAGTGAATAAATATAATACTTCTGTAGCAGCTTATTTCATTACCCCATCATATACACTTGTCTTCAACCCCTGACCAGCTTGACACAACCAAGTGTGCCTCATTACAGAGTAGGGCTGTAGACAGGCATAACTGTATCCCATTGCAGGTGGCTTGGGGTCCTGGATTCTGCTAGCAAAACTCAGCTATCCAAACACTTCTGAATACATTTTCCAATTAAGTGCTTACTGTCTTACTACTGTCTTACTTTAACTACTTCTAAAAAGCACCCTGTAAGCGTTTTGTTTACACAACACCTATTCCTTCAAATATTGATCCTGTAGACAGTGAAACAGCTAACTTTTAATAATCCTAGTATAATGTGTAACAATTCACAGAAACAAATACAGGACACATCCCCATAAGCATGTATGTGTGTTTCCCCAGGGACAAATAGTAGCAGCACATAGTGGTGCCACTGCTACTTTTCCCTGGGGAATGCACCTGCATGCATGTCCTGCTGCACAGAAAATTGCTCCAGGTGAAGTAGGGGAGGCTGGGGCCAGCACCTGGGCTGGACCCAGTAGCCTTATCTGGGGACCTGGAGGCCTCCCAGGGCTGCAGTGGTGGCAATCCAGGTGCTCAGAGCCTGGATGGCAGCTGAAGCATAGCTCTGGCTGGCCAGGCTTCGGTTTCGGGTAGTGCATGCTACAGCCACATGCACTGTCCCATTTTTTTTAAGCATTATTTTTAGATACTGGGTTTTCCCAGTATCTAATTTCGGCTCCACACTGAAAAAATGCAGTGTGGAGAACCTTTTCACGTGCACTGTGTGCATTTTGTGGCACTTCAAAAGGCTTTGAGGTGCTGCAAAGCACACACTTTCACTCATCTGGCCACACCCATAGAAACTAGTATAGCTAACATATAAACACATGGGAGGGCATGATACTTACCCCAGTTTCTCACTGTAAGGAGCCCAGTTATCCAAGTGATTATTTTGTTACATTCCCAAGTAAGTCAGGTTACCTCTATGAGCCTTTATAATGAGTGCTATGTGAGCCTTTACCTGTGTACTGGCCATGGACTGTTTGCCCATGGGTGGATTTAACTGATAAGGTTGTTGGTCTTGTGTACTTCCCACGTGTACCTACCATTGGCAGCCATAGTGGCTAATAATAAACAATATGTTTATTGCACTTTTACTGACAGGCATGAATATGCCATCAACTGAACTTCTTTCAGCAACGATCATGCCATTTAGCAGCTCTAGAAATGTTTTTTTTCAACTGTAGAGCCATTACTACCATTCATTACTCTCCTTTTTGGGCAAGGTGAAGTTTTAAAACATCATTACTATTAAAATTATATACTGGTAAGACTCATTGCCATGACCAAAGAGATGTGTCACAGCATATGACCTAACATTCACCAGGAAAGGAACAGCAAACCATAGAAACATGGTGCCTCTGGGCTATCCATATTGCTAAAATATGACAAAAACCTGAATCACTATGATAAGGTTCACACTGGATAGCACTGGCTGCAATCAAGAGACAGTCTGCCAGTAAAAATAATATTAGTTGTTAATGCTGTCATTTAGGAATAATAAGTGCCATTGTTATCACCTGGGAAACCAAAATTAACACTGGATTTGATATAACTCCCCAAAGGATGAATCAAAGGGGAAGGGATATTTCTCTGGATACCTCTCCATAGTTGACAATATCCTTTCCTTCCTATTTGTTTTATTCCTTGATCAGTTTGCCTCCATCCCTGACCCTGGGAAAAAACACTGCAACTACAGCATCTCCGGTTCAGTGAGAAGATATAGATCAGAGATCTATCCTGGTTAACTAGCTTTAACTAATATCGATATAAAACTGGAAACTGGTCTGCCTTGTTAGAGAATGCAAGGTGCCTAGTACAACATGGTACAGCCCCCAGAAAATCTCCAAAAATGAATGTCACCTTGAGCTGATGCTGTTCACAGGCAGACAAATGATGCAAACACATATGCAATATCTGTATGGTAAATGAAAAGGTTATAGGAAGTTAGCCTCAGTTTGTACAGTACCTGAAAAAATTGATTTTTTAAGACAAATCCAAGGGGGAGGCTTGTGGGAAATTTTTTTAATGGTGCAAAAGAAACAGAGCTTTAAGATATACTAGTTTAAACAAACATTTTTGTTTTGTCTTTAGCTAAAGCTAATGAAGTGCCCCACTTAGTCTGAATAGCTAAAGGGTTATAACAACTAATACCAACATAGCCTTAGGTCAAGAAGCATGAGCTCAGCAACTGCCATTTAGTATTCAAGAGCTGTTGCAAAGCAAGCATGGAAATATACTGCTGAAGAAACAGAAGCACCTTCAGTTCTGCTTTGAATTCTGTAGTGTTTACAGAAGAAACAGGAGATAGTAGGAGCTATGATTGATCATAGCAAACACTGAAGTAATATATGCACTTGATGCTGGAATATGTAAACAATTCTAGAGCCTTTTTTTTAAACCAGTGTCAAATCCTTTCAACAATTCTTTGAATAATCAGTCTTTTCTATCACGGGAAAATCTTATTTTATCCATAAGGCCAAGAACCCAGTACATGGGCACAACATGGAAAATATAAAGCATATAGAAATGCTGGGTAGTATATGTTACATGGACAGTAGTTTCAAATTAACTGGCTGTTTCTGCTATGAAGCCACTGGATAGCCTTGAACTACCAAAAAAATGCCTCTTGAAGGCCAAATCCTCCTTCCCACACTCACTTCAGAAATATTATTAATTTAGATTTGACCAAAAAATCAGGGGGAGGGCAGGAACAGGGAACCCTTCCTGCTTCTATTTTCATTCCTTCCATTTTATTTTGTTTGATTTTGTTACACCAGACTATGATAGTGATCACTGATAGTTTGCTATATGGATCACACATACCAATGTTTCTTCTGCAGGTTCTGTAATATAATGCTCTACTTACGTCTCTCCTAATATGAACAAAATCAAAATATTGTTGAGTATCCAATTAAAGATATTTTGACTATATAAAAGTTTCAATCAAATGCTACCCCCTCCCCCCAAAGGAATGTTTTTAAATGTGACTCAGTAGAAATGTATCAAATTGCCTACTACTCTTATGGAACGCAGTTGAATTCCTAAATTACAGCAAATGCCTGATTTCTTAAATTTAGTTCACTTCTACTAGTGGTTGCAATTAGTCAGTTGGTACAGGTTTCCCAAAAAGAACAAAGGACATTGCCAGAGAAATAGGCTAAGACAGGATTAAACAGACACAGGGAAACCTGGTACCTTCACCCTATAGTAGCAATGCGCTAGAAAAGACAAATGTATACATTCAAAGAAAACCCTAGTCTGTCATTGGAGGAAAAGATTCAAAACTCCATTGACCTGTACTGTATATTAGGGCAGCCAATAACATAAAACACTGCCATGCCTGTGCACAATGGTGGTCTTTACTGTGTAAAGAGACAAGGTTTAATGTAACCATCCTTTAAAACAGAGCTATCCAACTGGAGCCCCATGGAGACGAGGGAATTTGTGGCCATGGTACTTAGGGGAAACTCAAGGCACCAGCTCAGTGTAGCAGAGAGGCACTCACCATAAAGCTCAGTGGGGGTAGGAGGTACACAGTGCATTGCATGGTCAAAGGGACCATGGCCCCATACCACTCAGAAGCTGGACAACCCTGCTCTAAGAAACTACCAGTATTTAAACCCAAATTAAACAAAGTGACTGAAAAGACCAAATTAAACAAAGTGTTCAGTGCTGCATTCATTGACCTTTCTGCAGCCATAAGATACTGTTTGGAAGCATGGTCTGTTGCTAAAACTGTCCTACCTTCTCCTGTGTGCCAGGCTGCTCCACCTCTTGTGGACATTTCTGGACAATCAACAGATGCATGTCTACCTCTGAGACAAAATGAGTAAACCAAGGATGCTAAATAACAGCCTCCTGCAGGGAAGTGTTCTTGCTCTGACCCTCTTCAACATTTATGTAAGCGGTATGCCTGCTGCCTCTGAGGAAATTTGCATAAGCTGACGACCTGGCACTAACCACACAGGCAAGAACCTTCAACAAGATTGAAGAATTGCTGATGTTATACCTGTCAATAATGGCAGGATATTTCTGCAAGTGGAGGCTGCAACCAAATACAACTAAGCCTGTCATCTCAGCATTTTACCTCAACAACCACAAACCACATGTTCATGTCAACATCACCTTTTGCAGAGGAAAATTACAACATGATCCAATTCCATCCTATGTAGGTGAGACACTTGACTGCACTGTAACCTTTCATAACCATCTTAAAAAAAATAGCTGTGAAGATCAAGAGTTGGGTGAACATAGTGCAAAAACTCACTGGAATGAGCTGGGTGCCATCACAGGAGTACTCTATACCTCTGCTCTGGCACTGGTCTTCTCAACAGCCTAGTACTGTGCATCTGTCTGGGTGCAAGTACTCATACTAAATGCGTGGATGTCCAGTTAAATTCTGTAATGCGTGCTATCACCAGAACTCTGAAATCTACACCAATTTAGTGGTTATCAGTGCTGGCCAATATTGCTCCTCCAAACATTAGCTGCAATGAAGCTAGATACAGAGAATATGAATGACAATCCAGACTTCCCCATCCATAAAGATTAAAAGAACCTTCCAGCTCACTGCTTGGTCTCCTGGAAACCTTTGTGGACACATGCACAAACCCTCACAATGCAGCAGCTTGAAGGACAGCAGGGAATGAAACCACCATTTGAAATAAACATCTCATTTCCAACCAAACAATAAAGCCTCCTACTTTTGATCTTCCACAAAAAACATGGAAGATTCTAAATAAGATCCAAACTGGGCATGGCCGCTATGGTTACTTGATGCACAGATGGTGTATTAGGAGTTCTGCAGAATGTGACTGTGGCAATCCTGATCAAACTATGGACCACATAACAATACTCTGCCATCTATACAAATTTGACAGTGACAATACATTCGCTTTCCTCAAGGCAGGGGCAGGCAAAATATGGCTTGTGATCAGGCCCACCAGTCAATTCCATCCAGCCTACAGGGCCCCTCCATAAGGCCTGGCCCTGAGCTGCCCCTCTGCAAGCCAGTGCCTCCATGCAAGAGGTTTGGCTCTGGCTGCTAAGCAACCACCTCCCAACCCCAGCCTGGCTGGACCTGCACCAGCCCTGAGCTAGGGGGCACTAGAGACAAAAAGCCTCTGCCTGGCAGAACTCATGCCTGGCTGTCCATGGCTGTTCCCAGTCTCCCTGCCTGCAAGGGTGGGGATGCAGGTACACAACACAGACTGTAGCCAGCATGTGGTCTACTAGCTAATGCTGAGAGGTGTCTGTGTAAGGCAGAGGGGATGGGGGAGCAGGGGGAAGCCAGGCAGATGCCTTCAGTCTCTGTGGAGCTCCAGCTAGGGAGCAGAGGGGAGGGGCCAGCCCTGCTGTGGAACAGAGAGCCCCACCCAGCTGAGAAAGCATGCTGGGATGCTGGAGGAGCCTGGTTTGACTTAGCAGCAAATGGTCTGGGACAGACATTGCATAAACTATTTTGAGCCAAATCAGTTAATTCTGATACTACATTCAACCAGGTTTACCTCAAACTGGTATCAGCCATTTTCAAACTGGTTCATGCACACTGGACATCTATTCTGTTACAGGTTTAAGCCAGTTTCTGATCACTTAAACCAGTTTATATGTAATGTTTGTCCCTAGCCCCGATCCCCAATCACTTCCCCCCACATATACCCCCTTACCCACACACAAATATAAAACATTAGATTGTATTTTGAGCTATTATGCAATCACCTCTAGATGCATCACACAAATGCACATAAATCAGTACAAAAATATTTTTGAAATAAAATTAAAATAAGTTATAGTAGATGTTTGGAATTTTTTGTGTTTGATTTGTTTCTTTTCCAGTTTCAAGATGGCACCCTTCCTCCCCCAAGGACTACTTCCAGGGGCAAGGGGAGGGAACTCTGGTGGAAAAGGTCAGAGGTTAGGGGCATGATTTCCAGTCCCAAGATGGTGACCAGGGGTAGGGCACCTGTCAAGGGGCAGGACTATCTTTACGGTCCTCAACAGGTCACAAAAATTCGTTAAGCAGCCCTCCAGCTGAAATAATTGACCACCCCTGCTCAAGAGCATTAAACTGGTGAACTAACCTTAACTTGGACTTATAATTGTTGTTCCAAGTCATCCATATGAAATAAGGAGAAGTAGTGACTGATCAGTTAATACTAACATCCATAATCAAAGCAGACAATAAACCTTGGTAGTAGGATAACTCAGTATTTTTCTGATGCAGAAAGTATTAGAGTTCACGTTAAAAAAAAACAAAAAGGAAAACTGCATTTTGGTACTACAATGTTAACAGTATGCACAATACAGACTCAGATCTGACTTAGTGAACTTGGGCTCACGAAAGCTTATGCTGATTTAGTCTGTAAAGTACATCTCTGCTTTGCCTTCTGCCTGACTTCAGGCTAACACAACTAACTACCTCTCTCTAAATTTTCAGACACACATGATTTCTCTGGAAGGGTAAGAAAGCTTCCTAGTAGTTGGGAGATGGGGCCAGACTTTTACAGTGTACATCTTATAGACCTAGAAGGAGAACGCATAGACAAAAATGAAGCACTACAGAAACCTGATTTGGGATTGACTGTGTGCATTTAGGAAACAGAGAAATGCCTACTGCACTGTTTCTAGAGTTCAGCAATTGGAAAGGCAGCACATAAAACACTAAAAATGCCTTTGATCTTGGCAAAATTAGGAGACGCTATTGGATTTGGGTCAGCAACCCACTTCTTGTTCACACTGTAAATAAAAAAAAGGGGAAGAAAAGAAAAAGCAGCACAACAAAGACTGGCATTGCTTCTTTGAATAGAGACAATACATGCAAGCATCTCTAAAATAAAGATATTGTGATTAGTTTATACATTCCTTTTTAAAAAGCTGCATTAATTTTGATTTATATTTAAATAAAAATGATTAAATTTTATCTTCTAAGATGGAAATGTTGTGATAAATACTGGCCTGTGGCCAAACTAATCTCTAAAGCCTACAGCTTACAGCCCCTGTTGTCTTGTATGGATATTTGAATGGCAATGGGTTTTATCAGTATTTCTAAAGGCACTCATTTAATTATGTGGTTGTAAGAATTTTCAAAACCCCAAAGAATTAACACTACCAATACATATTCATATTTTTCAAATTAATTCAAGCTGAACATTTGAAAATATTATTTTTAAAACACACACTCATTTATTTTTATTTCTATAAACACTCAGAGCTCTATTCTGGTCTCATTTATGTTTTCTTTTATTTTTGTATAATTAAATAAAAAGGATGTAGCAGGTTCACTTTATTGGTATTACATAATGCTGGCAACTGCTCTTCTTACAATGGAGTGTGGGGTACCCGGTAAATTAGCCAGGGACATAAGGGAAATAGGGGAGTCAGGGACAAGAAACAAGTTCTGCTTGTTTTAGTTATAGGAAATACCCAATAAAAGCCCATTTCTGATCTCAGTGGTGTACCTCATTGACTTCAGTGTTGTTACTCCTGATCTCCTATGCTGTGAGATGAGATTTGGACCAATTAAATCAATAAGACTTGTTTACTTAAGGGATTTAAGCCTAGATTTTCAAAAGGTCCTAATGAGACCTCTGCTAGATGTGCAGGTAAAAGCACAATGGATTCTAATGCACAATCCACAGCATTGTGATTCCTGCTATGCCACACATGCATGGGCAGGAAGCATGATTGTGGGATCCAGCATCACTTCCTACCATATTTTCTTGGCCGTGCAGGACAAGCCTGAGATCCTGATCCCAGGCTCTCCCTGCACCAGCAAGTAGCAAGCTCCCATAGCTGGGACCTCCTCAGCTGATGGGCCTCCCAGCTGTGGGATCAGCTGATGGAGGGGAGAGAGGGGCACACCTGGTCACATGTTCAGTTAATAGTATGATAGGAACCAGCCATAAAGTGACTACACTTTTTTGTGGAATAACTTTGTGTTTTATGATGCCTGTAATTGCTTTAACATGTGGCCAGGTTACAACTTAAGGCATGATTAACTGATCATCAGTGTAACATGTGAGATGGGCCTTAGGAGCACATGCTTCCTCAACTTTCATTGGGACTGTGCTCTTAAATTACTGAGGTGCTTTTGCACCCCATGCTAACTCCCCAGGTTAAAAATTGTGTGGTGGAGGGAAAGAGTTTTCCTACTCTATAGTTGACAGGGACCACTCAGCTGGAGGGAAATGGAAACTTCACATGTATATCCAGGGCAAAATCTAGAAGCGACAATTTCAAATGTATTTGATTGATTTCAAAATTATAAACAGTAAATCCAGTTTCAATGCAAGGGCCTTGCTATGTGTTACCTTTAGCAGGGGCGACACGTAGAGGATGCATGTGGGCGCACATGTACCTCCTGCACGTGGTGGTGCACCCCTTGGTTGGAGCTTACCACTTCCTCCCGGCCTGCTGCCGACAGTGCCAGTGGTATCTGCAGGAGCTCCCTGCTCACAGCCACCGGGCTCCCACTGCCACTGGTGCAGACATGCCCCACCCCAGTTACTGGAGGCACACACCATTCATGAGCTTTAGCATGTGTTATATTTAGATTGTAGCAATCATTACTACGACTTAGAAAGTTTCCCAAGCAATTGCACGTTCATTTCATAGTTGCTCGGGTCAGAAGGTACCTGAGCAGATCATCAAATCCAACCCCTTGCCATGGCAGGAAAAAGTACTGGGGTCATTCGACCCCAGCAAGGTGTTTGTCTAGCCTCCTTTTGAAGACCCCCAGGGTAGGAGCAAGCACCACTTCCCTTGAAAGCTGGTTCCAGATCCTAGCTGCCCTGACAGTGAAGTAGTGTCGTCTGATGTCTAGCCTGAATCTATTCTCTGTCAACTTATGGCCGTTATTCCTTGTTACTCCTCATAGTGTTCAGGGGAACAGGGGCTCTCCCATTGCCTGCTGGTCTCCCTTGGCCAGTTTATAGATGGCCACCAGATCCCCTCTCAGCCTTCTCTTGTGCAGGCTGAACAGGTTCAGGTCCTGTAGCCTCTCCTCGTAGGGCCTGCCCTGCTGCCCCCTGATCATGCGAGTGGCCCTCCTCTGGACCTTCTCCATGTTGTCCACATCCCTCCTGAAGTGTGGTGCCCAAAACTGGATGCAGTATTCCAACTGTGGCCTGACCAATGTCATATAGAGGGGGAGGATCACCTCCTTGGACCTGCTCGAGATGCATCTATAGATGCATGACAAGGTGCGGTTAGCCTTCCTGACCACGTCCCCACATTGGCAGCTCATGTTTATCCTGGAGTCTATAATGACTCCAAGATCCTTTTCTGCCTCTGTGCTGATGAGAAGGGAGTTCCCCAGCCTATAGGTATGCTGCTGGGTCTTTCTCCTTAAGTGCAGTACCCTGCACTTGTCAATGTTGAAACCTATCCTGTTCTCATCCGCCCACCCCTGTAATCTTTCTAGGTCTGATAGCAACCCATTCCTCTCTTCTAGCATGACCACTTCTCCCCACATCTTAGTGTCATCTGCAAATTTGAACACGATGCTTTTCACCCCCTCGTCCAAGTCACTGATGAAGATGTTGAACAATGCAGGCCCGAGGACCGAGCTCTGGGGAACCCCACTGCCCACATCCTTCTAAGTCGAAAAGGACTCGTCCACCACCACTCTTTGGGTGTGGCCCTCCAGCCAATTTGCGACTCATCTGACTATGTAAGCGTCAACACCACAGTCACCTAATTTTTTAATGAGGATGGGATGAGAGACAGTGTTGAAGGCCTTCCTAAAGTCCAGAAAGACTGTGTCCACCGCGACACGTGCATCAAGGCTTTTGTGACCTGGTTGTAGAAGGCCACCAAATTTGTCTGACAAGACCTGCCTCTAATGAACTCATGTTGGTTGCCCTTAAGTATACACTCCCCTGCTTGCCCCTCACAGATGTGCACCTGGATAATTTTCTCAAAAAGCTTCCCCAGGACTGTGGTAAGACTAACGGGCCTATAATTTCCTGGGTCCTCCTTCCTCCCTTTTTTGAAAATGGGGACCACATTGCCCTTTTCCAGTCCTCTGTCACCTTGCCAGAGTACCATGAGTGCTCGTAAAGCTGTGCCAGGGATCCCACAATAACCTCTGCTAATTCCCACAGCACTCTGAGGTGGAGATCATCAGGACCTGCTGATTTGAACACATCCAGTCCCACCAGAAGTTCCCTGACTAGGTCCTCTCTCACACTGGGCCTGGCTGTGCCTCCCCAGGACCATCAGGGATCCCAGTGGGGGAGATGACCTGGTCCCTGCTCAGAAAAATGGAGGCAAATAAATTGTTAAATAGGTTAGCTTTGTCATTAGTAATACTTACTACAATCTAAATACAGATTTTAGTTACCGCAGCACAGTTCTGAATGAGCCCTAATGTGATCCCAGGGCTGAAACCAAAACCAGCTAATTTTCTGTCTCAGTCCTGGGATTGCACCAGAGCCCATTCAAGGCTTCAGTACAGTACAGGGGCTAGGCGTGACACTGGCACTCAGCCCCCACACTGCAGGTGAACTGGTTCAAGGCTCCGACGTAGTGCAGGAGCTGGAAGCAACACCTGTTCCAGAAAGTATGTCTCAGCCCCCACACTGCAGTGGATCCTTGACCTGGCAAAGCTCAGGGGAGAAGGACAGGAAGGGGGATGGAAGGAGAAGCAGAGCCTTATGACTAGCCATTTGTCAGGCCCCCAGTCCCTGTACTGCACTGGAGCCTTGACTGTTTTGAGCTAACATCTGACTACTCTATGGAGGTAGTACAACCAGGGGACTCCAGTGTGGTGCAAGATGTGGGAGCCCAACAAAGCTGTTTGTCGAGCTCCCACCACCCACACTGTAGTGGAGCCTTGCTGATTTAAGGCTCTTGGAAGGAGGCTGGGAGCCACACAAATAGCTTTGTTGGGCTCCCACTCCCCACCACACTGGAATCACCTCATCATATTACCTCCATGGAGAAGTCCAATGTTAATTCAACATGTCTCAAGTAATACATTCCAGAGAGACTCTGCTGGAAAAGGCCTAACTTTACTATGCTACGATGGCTTGACTGCTCAGCCACTAGCACTTTAAGTGCAGGTAGTCCACGCTTGTGTAATCTGTAAGCAGGCACTAAAACTATATAGCAAGGGTCTTATTTCTAAATATTTAAGGTAGGCAATGTTTCAAAACATTTATTTTCAAGGAAAAACTGACTTTTGCATTGCTTAATTACTCCTTTGGCTTTCTGGTTCCAGATACACTATTGTTGCATCTATTGTAGCTGTTTGTCTCATTCAATAATATGCACAGATACTGGAACAAGGAATGTTTCCATTTTATAAGAAATCAGGTAGAACTACTGAGGCACCATTCACCCATATTTACTGTCAAATTTTACTCCCTTATCACATTTTAGCTCTCACTTAAAATGAACAGTTTACCAGAATATCGGATCTTTTTAAAAAAAGAAATTATAGTCTCTAGCAGCAAGCAGTCCTAGCTGCTAGCAATTGTGGGATGAGAAACCCGAAGAATCCTAACATTTGCCCTATAACTGCAAAATCTGCTTTATTCCTTATTTCAAGCACATTGACAGTTAAATGATTGTTAGGCTTATTAGAACCCACACTTCTATCAGTTTGACATAAGTAACAACAAAAATAAGTTTTCCATCTTACCACTAAGGCTGCTTAAAGGGGTTTTGCCACAGAGGCCATGGCATAAGCAACTGAAATCTCTAATGCCTGGTATATTGATTTATGCAACTTCAGTGGTTTAATTAATTGAAAATTGTTCTTTACATGGAGTTTTCAAGAACTTGACAGCTGTTGCCATTTCTCACACTCCACTGAGAAGACTGAGCATGGTATTATTGTGCACTCATTTTAAAGAGAGAGAGAGAAAAAAAAAACAGTCCTCTTATATTAGTATTTTGTATAGCAGCAAATTTAAACCTCTATCATTACTAAAAATCCTAGATTCTACCATTAACTCAGCTGTCAATAAGCAATAATATTCTAAAAATGTCTTGCTCAAAAAGTATATAATTAGTGCTACATTTGAATGCCAGCTGGTACTCAAATGTAATACTAATTATTCTCTCTCTCTCTTATATATAAAATAAATAAATAAATAAATAAATATAAAGCAGACAGTAAGCATTTTAAACTGCATTTTAGACACCAATGTAAGCAGCTAATCCTATTTACATTCATATTAGCCCTGGGTATTTTTTTCACTAAGATTTACACATTTGTATGCGTGCATGAGTTGAACTGCTTTTTGCATGATATCAGTACTTTTGTAATTTAAATCTATAAAAGGCAATTTCTTTTAAATATACTTCCTAACAGTGGGTGAAAGAAGCACTAAACTTATTTGAGAGTTGTACACATCAGTAAACATGTGCACTGAACTCCAGGCAATGTGCTGTGAGAGAATTAATCTTATACTGTATTAGCCAAACAGAAAGATTCAGAGGCTAAAAGTAACAAGCTCTGAAAATGTCCATATATGTCTTTTTTCCTGTTATCTGGAAAAATGGTGCTTTAGGATTATGATTTAGAAACATGAACTTTTCTTCAATAAGAGTGGTTAATTTGCTTTCCTTAGTCATTTTAGTTTAGTCTTTTTCAAATGTACAATAAATGTAGCTCACAAGTCAGCATCTAGTTCCTTTACACCTCTCATTAAATGATCAACCTTAACTCTGACCTCAGCAAGTTTAAATAATTTCCCAATGAAACCTGCTTTTGTTTGAAAAGTCTATAAACAGTTTTTACTACCTAAGAATATATGAGATCAGATGTGATGATAAATGTTTGACTGAAACCATTAGTAAATGGATGGGTATATTGTGAACAATTTTATGTGAGAGTTGAAAAGAAGTTTGCTTTGGCCAGAAGAAGTCTCTGATTGCATTTGAGTGAAATGTTGAGTTATAGGATATGTGAATCATGCCTATGTAGGATAAAACCAATTTCCTTGATTTTAAAAATTATTTTGCCCTGGACATGCACATAGCTTCACACTGCCCTACTGCCTTCGGTAGCCGATTAGAATAGGAGGGGATTTGGCCCAATTTGGGGACTGAATCTCCAAATCTAAATTGAACCAGGAGATCAATTAAAAGCTCTGAATTGATTTGAAGCATCCAAATCGATTCAGAAAAAGATTCGGAAAAGATTCGGCAACGGGCAGCTGGTAAATCCGTTGGGGTTGGGGGAGGGGGGAAGGAAGGCGCATGGGGGAGGGAGGGATTGGGGCCTGGACAAGCTGCCCACCTGGGGTGGGGGGGCAGCAGCACTTGGAGCAGGGGCAATGCGCTGCTGCCACTTGCCCAGCCGGCGGGGCTGGGGCGTGATGCAGGCACGGCTTGCTCCGGGCAGAAGGGGGCAAGTAGCAGCAGGGCAGCAGTGATGGGAGTGGGGGCTCTGCCCTGCCGCCATTTGCCAGCCAGTGCAGGGGAGGGGCAGAATTCACTGGGAGCAGGGGCTATGCCCTGCTGCCGCTTGTCCCCTTTCACTCAGAGCAAGCCACACCCACGCCCTGCCCCCACCCCTATCAGCCTGTCTGGGCAAGCAGCAGCAAGGCAGAACCCCTGCTTCCAGCGCTGCCACACACCCCTGAGTAATGTACCCACCCATCCCAGCTGGGCAGCTTCTCCCAGCCCCAATCCCTCCCCTACACCCCTTCCCTCCCCTATCCCCCAACCCCAACAGACTTACCAGCTGGAGGCACCTGTGTCAGCTGCCTGTTTAGTTTATGGGTGAATCTCTGAAGTGGTGCCAAATCTTTTGGATCTGGTTTGGCTGAATTGAATCAGGACAGCGATTTAAATCTCTGAATCAGCTGAATCCAAATCTAACATGAATACTTGCCACTTCTCACCGAGGCCAAATAGGCAGCATTAAAGCCAAATTGAATAGGAGAGTGGTAAATTTTCCTTTCTTTAAAAAAAAAAAAAAAAAAAAAAATCAAGAAAATGAAGGCTTACTCCTCAGTAAAGTGTCATCTGAAGTGTGGTGCATGTACAAATACACTCACTTCTTCACTTCTGTTTTCCATCTCTCTCCATTGTTATTCTTTACATTCCTTTGTTTCTTCATCCTCCACTCCTACTGCCTCTTTCACTCCTACACCCTGTTCCTTTAATGTTTCCCTGTGCTCTCTTGCAACTTGCCATATATTACTGACCTCTTCTCTCCTTCTCGCATTCCCTTGAACCTGATAATCCCATATACCTCTTACTTCTTTCTTTCCTGTTCACTTATAAATATTACCGAGAGATCCTAAATGCATTGTTAATTATGACTGTTAATAGAAACAATGAGAGGAAAGATTAGGGACTAGTGAATTCTCTGGGAAGGGGGAATGACATGCAGAACTACCCCAGACATCCTCAATTCTGTTATTTATCCCAGTTCACCATCCCAACTTCCATGATATGGTTTTCCCACATAGCAACCCCTAAACACCCCCTTACAAAGAAAATACCACTACAGGAAACAGATCCAATAAAGAGTGTAAAAATGATCTGACTCCTAATGGCACTGTTTGCAACTTGAAACATTTGAAAAAAATATAGTGGTGAAATTTTGGGATTTTACTAGTTTGCATGTGGAATATCTGGACACCAGCTGGGGCCCTGGGTTTGCATCTTAAGTATAGTACAGGATGGATTTTCCACAATAAAATCCATGGAAACTATAGACCAAGGCAGCAAGGGAATGGGTAAGCACTGGAAAAGACCAACTGTTTTGGTCCAGGGCTTCTTGGTTCAGGTGCACATGGCATAAGAGTGAACATATCATTTCATGTCAACATTCATCTGAGGCCACCAGAACTGCCAAAAAACTAATGCTTATGCTTGGAATGACCCAAAATGGTTGACAGGTGGGGTGTGTGGCAAAGCTTAAGTATTTGGGGTCTCAGTGGGCCTTCAGGAATATAAAGCACTGTTGGAAAAATAAGAACCTATAGTACCACTGGAAACTGGGTCTGGGTAAACCTGTTGCAGGCCCCTGGCAAACATGTCATCTGCAAGAGCTGCTTGAATCAGTGAGGAGAGGCTCTATGGAATGGGCTGAAGGATGGTGGAAAAGTGTGGCGGACTGGGTACTAAAAGTTAATCTTTCTGGGGTAAGGCATTTGCTTTCTGATTCTTAGTTTCTGGGGAGTAACTAACCACAAAATCAAAGTTGGAAAAGAATATTGACCAGCAGACTTGGCAGGCATTCAGCTTCCAACTGGTACAATTCCAACTGGAGGTATTCCAGTTTCTTGTGGTCTTTTATTACCTGGTTGTTATTACCTGGTTCTTGTGGCTCATTCTTATTCCACAAGTTATTGCCACACTTCAAAAGCTGCCTTAATGGCAAGCAGCTCTTGATCACAAATTCTGTAGTTCCTCTCTGAGGGTGTTATGACCTGACAGAAGAATGCACAGAGACATAGTCGCTTCGAAGTGCCTGAGCCCCTGTGGCACAACTGAAAGAGTCTGCTTCAACTGTAAATAGTTTTGAATGCACTAGGATGGGTGCAAAGGTGAATGCCTTTTTTAGTGTTTCAAAAGCTTCTTGAACTTTCTGGAATCAATTAAATGGCATCCCCTTCTTGAGGAGAGTGGCAAATGGAAGAACCCCTTTATAAAATGTCTATAAAAGATTAGCTAATCCAAAGACCCACTGGACTCCCCTCACATGTTGTGGGGCAGCCCACTTTGTGATTGCAGATACTTTGTGGGGGTCCATGGTCAGGCCTCCAGGGGAGATTTTGTATCCTAAAAATTCAATTAATGTTTTATTAAACTCATACTTCTATAACTCAGCATACAATTGGTTTACCCAGGGCCTCTGTAAAACCCAGTGCACATGTGTGTGATGCGTTGGGTCATTGGAGAAAATCAGAATGTCATCCAAATATATTATAATATAATGGTCCAGTATGTAACTAAAACTATAATTGATAAAATGCTGAAACACAGCAGGGGCATTACAAAACCTGAAGGGCATGACTAGATATTCAAAATGCCTGCATCAGGTCTGGAAAGCCATTTTTCATTCATTCTCTTTCTGTATTTGGCATTGGATTATAGATAGGCCCTATGCAAGTCTAAAAGAAAACATTGGCCAGTCAGAACCACTCAAAAACATGTTCATTAGTGGAGCAATAGATAGCAGTTGCAGATAGTTATCCTATTTAGAACTCCGTAATCAACACAGGAGGTGCCCATACTTCTGACCAGCAAAAAATTCTGGGGCCCCTGCTGGGGATTTTGAGGGATAGATAAACCCTTTGTTTAAATTCTCCAGAATGCACTCCTAGAACACGCGTAGTTCTGGCTCTGAGAGAGTGTAAATGGGGCCAAAGGAAACTTCAGACCCCAGTTTCAGATCAGTGGGGCAATCATAGGATCTGTGAGGCAGGATGATACCTGCATTCTTCTCATCAAAAACATCTGTCAGGCCTTCGTACTTTTCCCAGTATCATCACTGTAGTCAGAGGCACTGGTTTCCCTCCTTTAGGGGGTTGGGAGGATTCCAGCAGAGAACCAAGGTACCCTTAAGTCTCAGGTCTTGTCAGAAGAAGGGTGTAGCTCCTGTGAGGGCAAGCAATTCTGCCTGTAATAGGGAAGTTAAAGGGAATTTATCTAACTTGCCATCACTGCATGGGGCCATGCAAGATGACATGCTGGGGGGGGACCAAAGATAACTGCGTAATGAGTGGACCAGATAAGCCCAAACTGGAACTACTCCTGATGACCCATGTATTGTTGCTCTAAGTGGGGCTCTCACAGGAGACAGGCCCCAGTGATGGAGGGGATCAATGAAATTGATTCCACTAGGTCACATGACCTGGATTTTAGTGATCTTTTGCAAAGTCTGTATCCATAAAATTACCAGAGGTTCCCACGTCCACCAGTGACCTTCCATGCAGTCTTTCATAGCTGAGTGGGGAAACTGTGATAGGGAATCTGGAGTTCAAAGGGCTGTACAGTTGATCTTCCCAGCCTCCCTGGGGATCTAGAAGAAACTACTGAGGTTGAGCCCTTCCTGTTCTTAACTTGAGCCTGATTTACCCAATGACTGGCAGCCCCACAGAATAAGCATCAGCCCTGTGTCCACCACGGGCTGGCAGGGGAGGAACAGCCTTGCAAGGAAGGATTGCGCTGCTGGAGCGTTCCCAGCTGCTTCTGCACGGAGGCAGTCAGCTCATGTGGGCCTGCCCAGGCTTGATGGCAGCTGCATCCCAGGAGGGGTCCATCCTGCCAAGTGGCCTGGATAGGGGTCTGAGGCCATTAGGAAGTCATGACTAATGGTTAGACTGCTGTGGGGAAGAAGGGGACTGGGGCTGGGTCAGAGGGTAAAAGCCATATACCAAAACCAGAGAGAAATCCAGAAGCAGACTTCACAACACAGTCCAGGGGCAGGATCCGAGGATCAGATGCCAAGTATCAATTCACAATGTGAAGCCCCAAAACAGAGCGAAACTGGGGTCAAGAACCAGGAAACAGATATGCAAGGATATCCAAACCTGAAGTCCAGAAATAAGCCAAAAACCAGCGTCAGGAATTAAGAGAACCAGAGTGAAAGAACCAGGAGTCTTGCCACAGCACAACTGTCGACTGGCCTGCAAACCCAGGTTCCCAGCTGGTGTTAAATGGACAGGCAGCACTCTCAGCAGCCAATCAGGATTCTCACTGGTCCTAATCTGGGGCAGAGTTCATTAGTGGAGGTGTGACTGCTGAGATACTTGGCTTAGGCCAGTGACCATCCCAGGCTTATGCTAATAAAACCTTTAGGTGAAACCTTGCCTATACAAATTCTAATATACATCACACACATGCACAAAAGCAAGCATACACAAGATATACACATACGTACACGTATCCATGCACACACTTATACATACATGCAAATATATTCATGCAAACACGTGCAAAC